>NW_017134702.1:5075-7624 GCF_001652005.2 Ceratina calcarata | reverse complement strand
AAAAATGTATGTTACCTATTATGTACTTCCAATTTATTTAATGAATTTTTAGAAGATTGCATACAATTAATTAAAGTGTGCTTAAACTAGTACTAATTAAAGTAATTTCACTGAAATAAATGAAGTTCTTCTTGTCGGGTATTAAAAAAACGTGAATATTTTTTTTAAATCTCGAGTTCCATTCATCAATTGCAATTTATGAACATTATTTATGATATCATCATGAACATTCGAACACTCACTTTTTACTTCCACTATACATAAGTTTCTATCTTCGATGTCCGAGGCTAGGGTCAGTGTATAGCCATTCGATACAGTGTCCTGGGGTTGGAACAGGAAGTGGGGAGTGAAAAAGGAGGTGGTAGCGGTCAGCGTCGGGACGCTCGGCGTCTACTTACATGGGGAACAGTTGTGCGTGCGTCGTCATTTGTCGCCCCGTTCATAATTATACACATATGCTTTGTTTCTCTCTTCGATTTATATTCTAAAAGTTTACCAAATCAATATATACAATTTTTAGTAATCAATTAATCCGTGCAGAATTTCCAATTCGACGAAATGATCGCTTCAGTAAAATCGATTGTAATTAGTGAAGTGCGATTTTCTGTGTAAAGAATTATCGATCGGTGCGTGTGAGGATATTCAAGTGACCTTTTCAGTGTTTTCTCATAAATTTTCATGTAATATGAATGTAAATAATTTCACACAGTATAAGGTATACGAATTTTGTTGATCAAAGTTAAAACACTTTAGAGATCTTCCAAACCTGAACAGTATCACCCTTGATATAAGAAATATTCCAATAGTTTTTACAACTTATTATGCATGTCTTCATTATTTTTTTATGTACATTCCGTAATTGTTTTCATCAGAAAAAAGAACATTATAGATCTGTTATTTGTTAATGAAATACAGACATATTTCTACTTTAAAATTACATTCGCGTATACCACGAGATCGTGTACGTCTCATAACAGGTAATAATAATCGATCGTTCATTATTCTTCGGAACATAAATAAAATGGAAAATTTAAATTGCATATTGTTTAGACAATGTGACGTTCATTGCTCCGAAATTTCTTGTGTTTTATTTCCATAGACGTAAGAGTATAAACCGAGCGTCCAATGTATTTTGAATAGACAAAAATTCTCCCATTTATTTTTTTTATCTCAAGTCTCCCATTTGGGTGCTCAGTCTATTCTCATATGTCATTCTTTAGATCAAATTAAATATAAGACAGCTTCCATTTTTCTGCTTAATCCAAATTATGTGTGATTGAATTCATAAATTCAATTTTACGTTTTGGCATTATAATATAAAATCTAAATTATAACGAGTAAGTTTGAAATAATTAATAATTCGCGTATAATGCTATTTTTATGATAGATCCATAATAGTTTGCGGATACCTATCGGTTCATAAATAAATTAACATCGTGATAAAGGTAATAATACAATGCTAAGATTGTCACGCATTAAGATTTCCAAAAGTATTTTTTCCTATCTTTAGATTTTCTCAGAGACAAATCAATGAAAGCTATACTTAAACACTTCTATTTCTGTTCCTTGATCCCTAAATATTACATAGGGTGCATAGAATACACGACTTTTTTCTGAGGACGTGAAAGAAGGTGAAATTTTGAATCAAAAGTTCCTCTTCCATTTTGTTTATTACTTTCAATACAAAAAGCGTAAAAAATCGATTACAAAATATCATAAAATGGAAAATAGTGCGGCGGCTGGGCCTTGTGTTAATACACGACACTACGTGACAGTTGTGCATGACCGCCAGTGGTCCACTTTTTTTGTTAATAACTTTGTTAGTAACGGTTGGAGGAAAAAGGGGAACAGGAACTTTTGGCTCACAATTTCATCCTCCTTCACACCTTCAGAGGAAGCTCGTACATGCAGGGACACCCTGTATATTTTCATATATCAAAGAGCAACAAATTGATTTATATAATCAATAGATACGCGAGTGAAAAATGGCATTCGAATAAGTAAATATAATTCGGATAAATGCGAGAAGAATCGTCGATACAGAAAGAACTTTCCATCCCGGCCAATGAGCCGCCGCATTGGTGGGCGAAAATGATTTTCAAGTATTGCGCGGGGCTAGAAGAGGACAAGGCCACTGTTTTGAGGAGCGGGGAACCGAACTCGGAGGAAAGAACTCGAGATTTCAACGAGGAATCAAGCGATTCACGGCGACGGGAATACAAGATCGCGAACACTGTTCTTCGTTATTGTTCGTGCGCCTTTCGATGCAGACAACCGGTAGACATCGGAAGAGAAGAAGAGGATTCGATATCGACGATCGTTACCACTATCAACGCCACCCCTGTAATCCCTTTGGCTTTGAACCAGAGCGACGAAACGATGTATGTTGTCACAATTTTGAGAAACATCGAATTCGTTCGCATCTTAAGTAACAGTTCTCCGATATTGTTGAACATAAAACAAGCAAGCAACGAACCCCGTGAATAATATTAATTTCAAAATTTTCTAATTGCAAGGTGTTGGGAAGGCGAATAATGAAACATTTAAAG
>NW_017134702.1:3573-3869 GCF_001652005.2 Ceratina calcarata | reverse complement strand
AGCATTGCTTTTCCGATGTCTGATTTCTTTTTAATTGAAGGAAATGCGCTTTTCTAAGGCACATAAACTTTTGGGATTGATTGTATAGCCAATACATCCTTAAGAAACAAAGAATATCCATCCCATAATCTTCAATATTTTCATTCGATTAGAAATTAACGTCAAATACATGCTTATTCTTTTCACTTCGCACTTACCTTAATTTTAAAACTGGCATGTGTTTAATTCTGACACGTTAACATGTCGTTATCATCCTTTTCAACCATAGAGTTATTTCTAATCGTGGATTTCAACAT
>NW_017134702.1:0-2935 GCF_001652005.2 Ceratina calcarata | reverse complement strand
ATTCAACAGGAGTACATACAACGGATTGAAAGGATTCCGAAAATAATTGTTCGCAACTTACATATGTATCGGTTCTGGCCGAAACTGTTACGGAGAACCGAAAAAATGTTGTAACTGTTATTAGATACACATACGTATTGGTTCTAACTTACATCGGTTTCGGTTCTTCAGAACCAATATTGTATCGATTCTATAATTGTTATTTTTCAGTTTTATATTTCGGTTCTGCTGTTTGCAAACGTCCTTAAGTTCATTAAATGAAACACATGCAATTCATTAGTAAATAATACACTTAATTTCATTTCATTTTATCTTTATAATTTATTTTTAGTGGATGATTATGAATATTCATCATCGGATGCGTTAGAAAATCATTTTCACGATACCGAACAAGAGGTGCAAAACAGTCGGGATGACTGCGATTACAGATCGTCCACCCCTGATAGACCAAACCCGGATTCGGCATTCGATATTATTTCTGGTCAATCGAGTCCACTCGCTCGGGATACCGTTGATTTTATCGTAAGTATACTTTCAAACAATGATTCTTTATGAAACATCATTTTTTATGAATTCAAGTGTACAATATATTTATCACTGAATTTAATGCTCCTCTGTTAATCTTTCTTTGCTGTTACATCATGGAACCTAACATTTTTCCTCTTCCGGAGTGTTAATTCATTCAATAAGAATTTTGTTTTAGATTTCGTTGAGCCAGAAGGTCAAGACGGGAGCGAATGCGACGAACGATGACGATGGGTCACGAGAGTGGAGCAGCGAAGAGGAACCAAAGTCAAAGAATCAGAGCCGTGCACCATCCAGAAGTTTGGGAGAGAACTACCTCGAAGATAATCGGAACGAGAGCGAATTGAGCACCTCCGACGAAACCGGAAAAACGGATGAGCCGCTGGAAGACGTACAAGAGAGAACCATTATATCTTTTCTACCTGCGGGCGAGGACTTGCAAACGCCTGGCGATATGTCAAATTCAGATTTCGAGAATACGGAGACGATGTTGCCTTCGAAAAGATCTGCTGGTTCGAGAAGATCGAGCCGTTCGGCGAGTAGAAATTCCGTCGATTTTGAGACGATGAAATCTCCAAGACACAGTTCACGAAGTAGCTCGAGAAAATTGGTTGGTTGATTGAAATAAAATTTAACGCTGTCATTAAGAACGTTCGCGTAAAACTTAATTTTCTTTAATTTTTTTTAAAAGTCATAGTAAATGTTAATTTGACTAATCAGAAGAAAGATCTTGTAAAATTCTGAGAATTCATATTGCTTTTCTGTACTCCGATCTTTCAGAGCTTTGAGATAGCAGCAATTGACAATAAGGAGTCCGACGATTCTAGCGAAGATAGAGTTGTTTCTTCTATGCAAGTGCAATGCGACATTGAGAAGGTAACATTTAGGTCTCGCAGGGAATCGCTAGTAGAAGAGTCGCCCGCTATAATCATCGCCTCCAGACCTCATTCTTCCACCGAGGATTCTGATTGTATTGAAAATCACGAGGAATCTACCAGTCAACCAACAGAGAACGATAATCCTCTAAGGGTAAGTTATTACACAAATATTGTATCTTTTAATATAGACGTAAAGATTCCTTCGTTTTATATAAACGATTTTAAATAAATTATTTTTATACATTGTACTGTTGATTAAAATATTTCATTTCAGTTCGTTAACCAGTCTACTGAAAATATCAGTTCAGAAGGACAAAACAAAGATAGTTCCAGTGAGACGAACACGGAACCAGGAATTTTGAAAATTGAGGTATCGAAATTTATAAATTTGTTGCTTCTTTCGATAAATATTATTTTCAAATGTATTTAATAATCTTTGTATTCAGCCTCAACCTACCGAACCGATCGCTACCACCAAACGGAAACCTTCGAGAGTTCCTCGCGTTATAGGTAGATCTCGAAGCCGAGGAAAAGTAGAAAAAACTGAGAAGCTGAAACCCATAGTACAACAATGTTTTGCTCAACTTGAAGACAAAGACTGGTAGGCATATTTCGTATGTATAATGCAGCTAACAATAAGTGCGGAGACGATATTCTATACATCTTTGACTAACATTTTACGTAAAAAAATGAACTTTTTTGCAAATTATGAAGATATCTCCCCACTTGATCAAATATTGAATTATGAATTAATTCTAGAGAATTATTTCTAGAGAAAATGATATAAATTCATATTTTTATAATTAAACAGTTCATAGCCAACGTTTAATTTTTCGCACAGGGAGATTACTGTGAAAGGGCTAAAAACGTTGATGCAGATTGCAAAACAACAATCAGAATATTTAGACACGTACGCCGCGGGAATAATATGCCGCCATTTAGGTCGACTGATAAAAAGTCTCCGATCGCAGGTAGCGCGAACCGCCTGTCTTGCCGCCGGCGACATTTTCGCTTCTCAAATTCGTGGCATAGACCAGGTAAATCATCGATAACACTTCTTTAATCTTTTTTCGTTACTTTATTCTGTATCACTCACAGGATTTCGACGATATAGCCGCACCTCTGCTGCACAGAACGGCAGACACGAATCGATTCCTACGAGCGGATTGTAACGCGGCCTTGGATCGAATGATCGAACACCTTCCGCCTTTCAAAACAATTACCATCATCGTACAACGTGGTGCTAGGTAAATTATTTATTATTTCATTTATCGCACACGATTTTCATTTTACAATGTAATAAAAATATTCTTATTACTTTGTTTTGTTTAGTCATCAGAATGCAATAGTGAGAGCAGCTACAGCCAGATTATTAGCTTCTGTGGTCGATCGAATAGGACCAGAGCAGACTTTGAGTTTGCCAAGGGACGTCAGAGACAAGTTACTTTTTACCGGGGCGAAATTATTGATGGATGGAAATTTGGACGCTAGGTAAAATATGGATTATATCACATTCTGTATCATAATACGTT
>NW_017134701.1:0-429 GCF_001652005.2 Ceratina calcarata | reverse complement strand
GTTTGAAATATGACGCAAATGCGAAAGTAACGGTCATAGTGGAGGATTGGGGGGGATAATAAAGGATATTCCGCAGACGAATTTCGTCGAGTGCTTCCGTCATTGCATTCTGGACAATGAAGATTAACCGTCCGGAAGCGTCAATCGGTCTATCTCCAGTCAATCTTATCGTGCTCGAGTTAATTGACAGTCATTTGATTAGCATTGTCGGAGCAGGTCTAATGAATCTCCAACACCAGCCTCGCTGGTATTGTTCGTCGGTATGAAAATTCAGTAGTAGAAAAAACAGCTTTCGATGAGGCGTACGATTCATATCGACTGGTTTAATTCAATTTTCATACTTCAGAATCGAAAATCGGTACTCGTTATGAAAATTGATATCAGAGGTCAGGAAGTTGGAAGAAACAACAGACTTGAGGTGTTACAAGC
>NW_017134700.1:0-429 GCF_001652005.2 Ceratina calcarata | reverse complement strand
GTGTAAATTTGCAGCACAATACAACAAAAGTACCTAAACAGAGAATCCTATCTCTGCCGCAAAACATACTCTTATTAATGAGCATACGAACTTTCTGGTTATTCGGCCAGGAAAGTACACATTTTTTCAGTTCTTTCTTATGATTATTATTTTTGTTTAACAAATTATGTGTACAATCTGTCTTAAAGCAATAATCTATTAATAATAGTAGCTGAAGGAATATGGGCGTGCTTTTTTATTTAAAATAAAATATACTTGTGCTTATTACTATCGCAACATATTCTTATTAATTAATACATCAGCTTTAGGAATTCATGTATTTTGTTCTATATATTCTTAATAACAGTATCTGATAGCATGGTGCGCGTACTTTAGCTGTATTGTGCTGCAAGTTTACATTGATTTCATGATTTTCCAGATTTCATCGAG
>NW_017134699.1:0-429 GCF_001652005.2 Ceratina calcarata | reverse complement strand
GTGAAATAACAACGCATGCACGTTTTTATAAGAATATTCGTATTCTATTGGAACTATAACTCTTTGTATCAAAACTTGTGTGGTATTCTAAATATATTTCTTGAGTGCACAGATTTTTATGAAATATCTTTTAAAATTCTTATCATGATTCGATAAAACCTAGCGTTTTCGTTATCTAATACGAGCTCCTCCTGAGGAAAAAATCGATAGTTTTCTTTGGGTTTCCTTTGCCGGCTACCTAGCTGGCGCCAGTATTCCTTTGAAGATTCGCCGGCAGTAGTTCAGGTCGGTAAATTATCAGCTGCTATACGTCTGTCCATACTCGGATATTTCTACTTATTAATCGCATACTATGCCAAACTTTTGTTCTCTAGAACTAATTGAGTAAGAAATGTCTTTATATTACATGAATCAATTGGGGAACAAATG
>NW_017134698.1:0-429 GCF_001652005.2 Ceratina calcarata | reverse complement strand
CCTCATTGTCCGACGTTTGGGGAGTCTCTTCGGCGGAAAGATATTCCTGATCAATCCTCCTCCTGGCCTTCTTCATCCTGATCCTCCTCGATGTTGGACTCCAAATCGAAACTGATAATCTGCGATGTTTCCCTTTTATCAAGGCTTTGGCTATAGCTTCCCCCGGTGAACATGACATCCTTGTAGATTTCTACTTGACCCCTATCAGGTAACCAGATCCGGTAGCCCTTGGTATTTTCGTCATGGCCAACGTAGAAGCCTTTCTCTGCTTTAACGTCCCACTTTCTTCGACTCTCTTTAGGGATATGGACAAAAGCTTCTTCGCCGAAAATCCTGAGTTGAGAGATGTTCGGTGCTTCTCTAAGCCAGAGTTTGTTCGGAGTCTTTCCCTCCAGGCTACTCGTTCCTGTCATGTTCAGGGTGTAGGTG
>NW_017134697.1:0-429 GCF_001652005.2 Ceratina calcarata | reverse complement strand
GAATTTGTATAATATATGTTATTAAAACAGTTTATGCTTTTAGAAATTTTAAATATAAATACCTAATTGCTATGAGTTCTGTTCTTTCATGCTCGGTAGGCGTAAGTTCTGGAACTAATGATAAATGTGATATTTGCACTGCAGCCCAACCAAACTGAAAGATGATGACGAAGGCTGCATAATAGATTAATTGTGCCCATTGGTGAGAAGTTTCACATCCAACACAATGAGAGAATATAAATGGAAATGCAAATAGTACACACAGAGTACCTAGAATGAAGAAATATAGTATATTCAAGAATATATGAACAAGTAGTACATAAACAAGTAAGAAAACAAAATATAGAAAATGCTCATACAAATAATTAAAGCATATTTTAGCATATATATGTATGTATACATATGTATTATGTATATATATATACCTAT
>NW_017134696.1:0-429 GCF_001652005.2 Ceratina calcarata | reverse complement strand
TCTTCCTGTACAAGCTGCAAAGGATCTACGCCTTCATTTATATCTTTCTGCAAGTTCATAAATTTTTCTCTTGCATTCGCGGATCTTGCAAAAAACGCAACAATTGTTCGACATTTGTTCGTAATGTATCGTATATTACAAAATTTTTCATAGCGTGCTTCACTACTAATTGCAATCAGTGTCCGAAACATGGGATTCTTGTCCAATTTTTTTGCCTACTTATTGCCTTTATTAAATTTCGTCCATTATCCGTTGTAGTATTAGTAAATAGATTTATTTTTTGTCTTTCGACCTTAAAATGGGGGCAACAAGTGTTTGTATGTCAGTGTGTATATATATTTAAATATTGTCTGCATTTTTTCTAGAACCTAGTACATCCACGCTGTGCCATCTTTGTCTCCTTTCAGTATTCCTCTCACTTCCTTGTTT
>NW_017134695.1:0-429 GCF_001652005.2 Ceratina calcarata | reverse complement strand
GTTATTTCATTGAGTATATTACATTTATTGAGCGAACGTAACGACTAATTGCTTTGTTATCTGTAATATTTAATCAATTTCTTAGTTACTCTTGCATGTAAGTTTTGTTTTAATCCTACATTTTCGTTACAACCGTGGCATACGGCCGCGGCGATTACCGATTATACGGGCGAGGCGATTATCGCGCTCCTGCCCGCCTTATATACGCTCTGGTTGGTCGGTAATTTTTGTTAATAACTCGACTACCACGCCTTGGATAACTTTTTTGCAAAGGAAAAGGTTGTTCAAAATCACCTCAGGTCCTCCTCATTTGAAGGCCTAACACTAGTTCTAGGACACACTGTATAGAATACGAAAACAATACACTATTTTCCTCAATATATTCATGTTCGTGTAATCACCTGTATTATCTCTATGGTAATCAAACGT
>NW_017134694.1:0-429 GCF_001652005.2 Ceratina calcarata | reverse complement strand
AACGATAGAAATGCGTTTGCGGAAGCAGTAGTGTTAAGAAGAAATGTAACAGATTAAAAAAAGAGTTAGTATATCATAAACTCAAAAGAGGATAAATGTACTTATTGGATTTAAGTAAATGAAATGTAAGAAATCTAACTCTATGAATGAGCTCTGAATATCTACCTAGTGATCGGAAAACAAGTCATGGATTGTAAAAATTATAGACACTGAAAAGTTGTGGCGACACCTGCGTACTCTAGCGGTACTACCTAGTGATCTTTCGAACGAGACCCTCAGCCACCGAGGAGATACTTATAAAGAGTGGCAGCCTTATGGGACCATAGAGATAATATAAATAGAGGAGGGGAGCCATAGGAATCTCTGTAAGCCAGTGTAAGCGGAAAGATCCGGCGAGTAGAGAGAGAGAAAGAATTTGTGGCACTATCT
>NW_017134693.1:0-430 GCF_001652005.2 Ceratina calcarata | reverse complement strand
GTGCCGAATGTGTTAGTCCTGAGCTTGAGCGCGTCTGAGTATCTAGACGGCTTTAAGAGCGATGGCATGAACAACCAGGAGTTTCCGACTCTGTCATTGCAAAAATCGTCCACTCCCTGGCTTTGAGACGAAAGTTGCCTCCATCTCTCTAAGTGTCCTCTTCGGAGTCTTGTTCTAGCGGACTCTAGATTTTCAATCGTGGTTGGCCATTCAACACCGATTGATCTTGCATATTTTTGTGCGATCGTTTCCTGCCCTTTATAAGCCTCTTGCACTACTCTATCTTCGCTATTCATCATAGAGAGGCAGTTCCTTAGTTTGGCGATTCGCACAATATCCTTAATATACTGTAGTCCGATTCCACCCGACCCTTTTTCCGTGTAGATTATCCCATCCGTAGTGGATGGATGGAGGTGCAAAATCTGTTTGA
>NW_017134692.1:14553-14851 GCF_001652005.2 Ceratina calcarata | reverse complement strand
CTACCAATGTTCTAGCACTATTCCAATGTTCCACCACTGTACCAATATTCTACTATAATAACGTCTTCGTATAAACAGCAGTTTATATAGAATGCTGATGCTTTTAATACATAGATAAGCACAAAAGTGTCTTCCCACCAGAGAGAAAATTTTCTTTCTGCCCCACTCCCTTCTTTCATTAAGAAGACTGATGTATACGTTATAGTATTTCATTCTATTTTATCTACATTCGTATCTTCAGTACTTTATCTTTGAAAGTGAATCATGCTGCAAAATTCATCGGTCACTATTAAAGATC
>NW_017134692.1:11090-12870 GCF_001652005.2 Ceratina calcarata | reverse complement strand
TTATAAATTACAGAGTAGCTAAAATTATAAAAAATGGGAAGAGAATTAGAGTTGAACTTAATCGTTCGTCTTTAAGTTCATCTGATCCTAGAAGAATGTTACTGGGTCAATGTGCCGTACCTCGGTACTTGAAGATAAAACACATGGGCAGCAGTGATGCTTAGAGTAGGTTACTGTCAGACATGGCCATATGTTTTGCCTTCAAGTGCCAGTCTTCGGCACATTGACCGAGGTAAAGGACGATTTTTAAAAGCCGTTCATTCCAGTTTTGGATTTTCGAGAACGAGGAGTTCTGCGAATCGGTTTTCTCCCGTGATTAGAAATGCGGCGCAATTAATTCCTTTTCCAGTTTCGGTGTCGGTTCAGTTTCGATCTCGAGTATTCCCGTGTTGAGGGTATCGAATCGAAACGTTAAAAAATAATCGGCGTTTATCTCAAGTGTCGGAATTAAGAGTGCCAAAGTTTGAACTCGATCGACGAGTAATTCCCAATCGAGTTCACCGAGTTTTCCACCGTGCGGAACCCAAGATCTGGTGAATACATCACAATTAAGAGTGTGACCTGCCTGGTGGAGGATACTAAGGTGGACCCCAGCCTTGGTGAATATATCACCATTGCGAGTGTGACCTGCACGGCGAAGGACATACTGAGTGAATTCGTCTGTCTGCGACCGTTCGATCGACGGCTGTTTCCTGTGGTCCAGTTATAAGACATTCGTGAAGGAGCAGCCCCCGTATTCGCGTAGCTTCCGAATACGGGACGTGATTGAGACAGGGAATCCTGCAATTTCTGCTGCAGCTCATCCCTCAACGGGTCTCAGCCCGGCCGATAGGATTCGGTACCGTCTAGCGCTGGGACTTGAGGTCCTACAGAGGCCTCCACCCTTACAAAGTGCAACGAGGCGGTGAGTCAGAGCAGCAGAACACCGTGCGTTGAGAAATCAACGCGTACGATTCCGGTCACTGTTCGGAGTAGTTCGAAAGACCGAAGCGGAGTGCGGATAGTCTCCGAAATATACAGTCCACTAAGCACGCTGCTGAGTTGATTCAGCGTGCGGCTCGAACATTGCCGTGAGCCTATATTTATTGAATTGTGTCTTTGCAACGATCGCGACAGCAGACGGCAGGAGCGCGGACACCGGCGCCGCCGCTAGACGTAATGCGAGAAGCGCGGAGGATTTGAGGACGGCAAGCCGGACGTGGTGAATTCCCGGCGAACCCGGACCAGCGAGATCCTCCAGGGAGAGACCAAGTGGATTTAATAAATAAATCAGGTTTTCATTTAATTTTTTGATTCGATTGATTTACTTAAACACCCGTTCTCCCGGCCGAGCCGCGTTAGGGCCACCTACCCCTAACACATTGTATGATTCACCAGGACGTCCTTTGTAAAACTGCAATAGATATTACCCATGTACTTAATGTGGTTTTAAAACTAATTAATACGATTCGATCTCGGGGCTTGGTACACCGACAATTCCAAGAATTTCTGATTGAAGTCGACGCAGATTATTCTGACCTTCTTTACTACACGAAAGTAAGATGGTTAAGTTGTGGATATGCATTTGAACGGGTTTGGAATTTAAAAGAGGAAATACAAGATTTCTTAAAGAATAAAACAGACAAATGGTTTAATTTCCAAATCTTCGAAGACAAAGATTGGCGTATCGATTTTGCATTTTTTACCGATTTGCTTGAACACTATAACAAATTAAACAAAAAATTGCAAGGAACCAATTTATAGATGAAACTTGGGGTTGTCTGAAATCATTTAAAACTCA
>NW_017134692.1:5670-9838 GCF_001652005.2 Ceratina calcarata | reverse complement strand
CAGCCAATGGGCCAGCCCACTGCATCTGGTGCAGAAGAAGTCCGGCGGCTGGCGAGCTACAGGGGACTACCGCAGGCTCAACACCAATACGGTACCGGACAGGTACCCCCTTCCTGTAATCGAGGACATCCTCCAAGACTGCCGCGGCAGCAATGTGTTCTCGGTTATCGACTTACAAAGGGCATACTATCATATTCCCGTCGCACCAGAGGACATTTGCAAGACGGCGGTGACTACGCCCTTCGGTTTGTTTGAGTTTCTAGGAATGCCCTTAGGTCTCCGAAACTCGTCGCAGACTTTCCAGCGTTTCATGGATTCGCTGCTGAGGAAGCTGCCCTTTGCCAAATGCTACCTGGATGATCTCCTGATCATGTCCAGCTCTCTTGAGGAGCATGCGGCACACCTACGGCAACTGTTCGAAGTTCTACGAGAAGCCAAACTATCCACAAATCTGGGGAAGTGCCAGTTTGCGCAAACCGAGGTTGCGTACCTAGGATACACCGTATCCCCGCACGGTTACGAGTCTCCAGCGCAGAAGATCAAGGCAATTGAGGAGTTTCCGCGGCCAGTTACAACGAGCGAGCTCCGCCGTTTCTTTGGCATGTTGAATTTCTACCGGAAAAGCATTCCGGGCGCAGCTCTGTTGCAGGCACCCCTGAACGGACTGCTCAAGGGACGCCCCAAAGGGAACAAGGAGAAAATTATCTGGACTCCGGAGGCAGAGCAGGCTTTCTTCAACTGCAAAGCGGTGATAGCGAAAGCTGTCAAATCCGCTTTCCTCAACCACTCAGCACCCTTGGCGCTGGTGACGGACGCTTCCTCCACGGCAATTGGAGGCGCTCTGGAGCAGCTCGTGGACGGCGCGCGGGAACCAACCGGTTTTTTCTCACGCAAGCTCAGCGACACCGAACGTCGATATAGTACGTACGGTCGCGAGTTGTTGGCCGTCTTCGCGTCTGTAAAATTTTTTCAAAGGATCCTGGAAGGACATCTCTTCACTATTAAAACAGATCATCGTCCACTCATTTATGCCTCGACGCAACAGGCGGATAAGGCATCAACCAGGCAGCTGAGGCAGCTGGATTACATCCTCCAGTTTGACGTCCGATTCGAGCACGTCAAAGGGGACGACAATGTCGTGGCTGACGCGCTTTCCCGCACGTGCACCATCTCAATGGCTCAGAAATTTTTCTGGCCCAGGATGAGGAAGGACGTTGTCCGCTGGGCACGAAAGTGCATTCCTTGTCAGCGCACCAAGGTCCGCAGGCACAATAGAACCGCGCTGGGAGAGTTCGACGCTCCGGGTGCTTTGATCACATACATATTGATCTGATCAAGCTGTCGCTCGTGGGAAGGCTGCAGTACTGCCTCACAGTCATCGATAGGTTCTCTAGATGGCCACTGGCCGTGCCCTTGGAAGATATGCAGGCGGACACAGTAGCAAAAGCGTTTTCCAACCAATGGGTATGCAATTTTGGAACGCCAACCACGGTGACATCGGACCAAGGGACGCAGTTTGAGTCAACTCTTTTCACTTCGCTGTCTCGTCTCATCGGGGCCAGGCGTGTACGGACAACCCCATACCATCCCCAGTCGAACGGGATGGTAGAGAGATTCCACCGTACCTTGAAGGCTGCGCTCATGTGCAGCCCGGAGGCACCATGGCCAGACCTGCTGCCATCAGTGCTCCTCGGACTGAGGACGACGTATAAGGAGGATCTCCAGGCATTGCCGGCGGAGATGCTATTCGGAACTACGATACGCATCCCAGACGAATTCTTCAACAGCGAGAGTGCCCCGGCAAACCCACACGGCTTTACGGAAAGGCTTCAGTAGCTCATCCGAGCGGTTAAGCCGGTGCCGACCTCTAGACACTCAGTCCAGGCGCCTTTTGTCCACAAAGACCTGCAAACATGCTCGCATGTTTTCAAACGGGTGGATACCATTCGCAGGCCCTTGGAACCGCCATATACCGGACCGCACGAGGTCGTGAAGAGAGTCAGCAACAAAGTCTTCATAATCAAGATCAATGGGGGCGAGAAGACGTGTTAGGTTGGACATACATGGAATGTGTGTGTGTGTGTGTGAACGGAAGTATGTGCGCGATATGGTCCACAAGAAGAATCGTGTATGTCGTGCTTGTGGGTTTAACAAATAAAATTCATGCAGATTAAAGTCAAGACGTCTCCTGCTCTGTACCTATCCTTCCAACAATTGGTAGCAGAGCGTGGTTAGAAGAAGTAGAGAGTAAGAATTAGAATATGAAGAGGGATAACAAGTACGTAACTCGTGAGAGGTTAAGAGACCGCGTGGCGCAAAAGTAAACGTGGTGCGTATTGTTAGAAAAAAATTTTAAGGTTTAGAGCAAACGGAAAGAATGTCGGAAACCTCTGCATTACCACTCAGTAGAGTGGAACTATTGACAAATAAAAATTATTATGTGTGCAACGCAACCAGTGAATGGAAGTATAGACAAGGTAGAGATGGTAGCTGTTTTATATGTGGCAGAATGAATCACCAAGCGAAGGAATGCTATTATCGATAACCAAATAGAGGGGGAACAGTAAGACAGAGAGATAATATGAGAGGTCAGTCTACTGGGCCAAGTAGAAGACAAAACCCTCGAAGAGGACATAATAACATGATGACAGCGGAGAAGCAGGAGTTCACGTTCCAAGTCATGGAGGAGAATTATGAAGAAGTAAATACTGGGGAGAACTTAATGAATCAAATCTGGACATTAGATTCTGGTTCTACGTCACATATGACGCCCAATCAAGACTTATTAAAAAATGTGAAACCATATTCTGCTAAAGTGAATCTGACTGAAAGTGAGAGAAGCCTGGAAGCAGAAGCAAAAGGTGACATGAAAGTAAGTATATGGACACATGGAGGTGAAAGGCTGATAACTATAAAAGATGTGTTATATGTACCAAAGCTGCGTACTAATGTACTGTCCGTGAGCAAATTATCAAAAAGTGGACACAAAGTTATATTTGAAGGGAATGTAGCAAAGATTGTAGATGGACCTACAAATAGAGTAATTGCAGTGGCACAAGAAGCAAATGGAACTTTTCTGTTAAACACTGATGTGGAAAAGGCCCTTCTAATGAATGAATTAGACACTCAAGAACAGGAGCAACGAAGCAGTACTATAAAACGAGACCATGGCAAGGGTAAGATGTTAGAAAAAATGCTGTGGCACAAACGCTTAGGTCACGTGTGTGAAGCTTATCTGGATAGAATGATGAATGAAAGCGTAGTTAGAGACCTGGTATCGACACAAGAAAAGTTAAAGATGTGCGAATCCTGTGTAATGGGCAAGTTGTCACGAAGACCCCATCGACCTTTACAGTCAATGACAACACGGCCAATGGAACTCGTGCATATGGACCTGCGTGGCCCTATGCCGACAGACACGTTAAATGGCAATAGATACGTATATGTATTAGTTGACGATTACAGTAGATATATTACAACGTATCTCTTGAAGCATAAGAGCGAAGCGTATGAACACTTTGTACAATATGTAAACAGATGGGAAAATCAGACAGGGAAAAGGATTCAGAATATGAGGTCCGATAACGGAAAAGAGTTTGTCAATAGAAAATTCCAAGGGTTGTGTGACGAACAAGGAATTATATTTCAAAGAACTGTGCAATATAATCCTCAGAGCAATTGTATAGCGGAGAGAACTAATAGATCATTGCTGGACAAAACGTGCACGATGCGAACTTCCCACCACCTTCTGGGGAGAAGCGATAATGACCGCTACATATTTGAAGAATAGTACACCAACCAAAATTGACTTAAAAACGACCCCACAGGAGAAGTGGAGTGGACAGAAACCCACTGTCTCCTATTTGAAAGTTTTTGGTTGCACAGCATATTACTACGTACCAAAATGCGTAAGACGTAAAATGGAAGCAAAGGCAAAGATAGGCATATTCGTTGGTTATTCGCAGGAGAACAGAGGATACAGAATATATAATGTAGAAGATGGGAACGTTTATGCATCCAGGACGGTAAAGTTCAACGAATTAGAAAAGGGTTCAAAACTGTCGAGACAAGGCCAGCAACAAAATAATATAGAAGTGAAGAAGATTTTGGAAGAACTAATACCGTGGGACAGGACCGAAAATGAGGAAAACATAATAGAAGAGGAAAG
>NW_017134692.1:1081-4243 GCF_001652005.2 Ceratina calcarata | reverse complement strand
GTGTTAGGTTGGACATACATGGAATGTGTGTGTGTGTGTGTGAACGGAAGTATGTGCGCGATATGGTCCACAAGAAGAATCGTGTATGTCGTGCTTGTGGGTTTAACAAATAAAATTCATGCAGATTAAAGTCAAGACGTCTCCTGCTCTGTACCTATCCTTCCAACAATTGGTAGCAGAGCGTGGTTAGAAGAAGTAGAGAGTAAGAATTAGAATATGAAGAGGGATAACAAGTACGTAACTCGTGAGAGGTTAAGAGACCGCGTGGCGCAAAAGTAAACGTGGTGCGTATTGTTAGAAAAAAATTTTAAGGTTTAGAGCAAACGGAAAGAATGTCGGAAACCTCTGCATTACCACTCAGTAGAGTGGAACTATTGACAAATAAAAATTATTATGTGTGCAACGCAACCAGTGAATGGAAGTATAGACAAGGTAGAGATGGTAGCTGTTTTATATGTGGCAGAATGAATCACCAAGCGAAGGAATGCTATTATCGATAACCAAATAGAGGGGGAACAGTAAGACAGAGAGATAATATGAGAGGTCAGTCTACTGGGCCAAGTAGAAGACAAAACCCTCGAAGAGGACATAATAACATGATGACAGCGGAGAAGCAGGAGTTCACGTTCCAAGTCATGGAGGAGAATTATGAAGAAGTAAATACTGGGGAGAACTTAATGAATCAAATCTGGACATTAGATTCTGGTTCTACGTCACATATGACGCCCAATCAAGACTTATTAAAAAATGTGAAACCATATTCTGCTAAAGTGAATCTGACTGAAAGTGAGAGAAGCCTGGAAGCAGAAGCAAAAGGTGACATGAAAGTAAGTATATGGACACATGGAGGTGAAAGGCTGATAACTATAAAAGATGTGTTATATGTACCAAAGCTGCGTACTAATGTACTGTCCGTGAGCAAATTATCAAAAAGTGGACACAAAGTTATATTTGAAGGGAATGTAGCAAAGATTGTAGATGGACCTACAAATAGAGTAATTGCAGTGGCACAAGAAGCAAATGGAACTTTTCTGTTAAACACTGATGTGGAAAAGGCCCTTCTAATGAATGAATTAGACACTCAAGAACAGGAGCAACGAAGCAGTACTATAAAACGAGACCATGGCAAGGGTAAGATGTTAGAAAAAATGCTGTGGCACAAACGCTTAGGTCACGTGTGTGAAGCTTATCTGGATAGAATGATGAATGAAAGCGTAGTTAGAGACCTGGTATCGACACAAGAAAAGTTAAAGATGTGCGAATCCTGTGTAATGGGCAAGTTGTCACGAAGACCCCATCTACCTTTACAGTCAATGACAACACGGCCAATGGAACTCGTGCATATGGACCTGCGTGGCCCTATGCCGACAGACACGTTAAATGGCAATAGATACGTATATGTATTAGTTGACGATTACAGTAGATATATTACAACGTATCTCTTGAAGCATAAGAGCGAAGCGTATGAACACTTTGTACAATATGTAAACAGATGGGAAAATCAGACAGGGAAAAGGATTCAGAATATGAGGTCCGATAACGGAAAAGAGTTTGTCAATAGAAAATTCCAAGGGTTGTGTGACGAACAAGGAATTATATTTCAAAGAACTGTGCAATATAATCCTCAGAGCAATTGTATAGCGGAGAGAACTAATAGATCATTGCTGGACAAAACGTGCACGATGCGAACTTCCCACCACCTTCTGGGGAGAAGCGATAATGACCGCTACATATTTGAAGAATAGTACACCAACCAAAATTGACTTAAAAACGACCCCACAGGAGAAGTGGAGTGGACAGAAACCCACTGTCTCCTATTTGAAAGTTTTTGGTTGCACAGCATATTACTACGTACCAAAATGCGTAAGACGTAAAATGGAAGCAAAGGCAAAGATAGGCATATTCGTTGGTTATTCGCAGGAGAACAGAGGATACAGAATATATAATGTAGAAGATGGGAACGTTTATGCATCCAGGACGGTAAAGTTCAACGAATTAGAAAAGGGTTCAAAACTGTTGAGACAAGGCCAGCAACAAAATAATATAGAAGTGAACAAGATTTTGGAAGAACTAATACCGTGGGAGAGGACCGAAAATGAGGAAAACATAGTAGAAGAGGAAAGTGACCAAAATAGAAATGAAGAAAATGTAACAGAAAGAGAAGATTTAGAAAATGAAACCCCAATAGAAAGAAACGAAAACGACACGACAGAAACAACAATACAAGGGAACCAAAAACGGGGCAGAAGACAAGGAAGTACGAATAAACACATCCGAGAAGAACACGATAAAAAGATGAAGAAAAGGGAAGAGAGACTTAGAGCAGAAGGAGTAAGAAGGTCTGCAAGAATACAGCAGAGTAAAGAACAAGCGTTCGACATAATAAGTGACAATGAAAATCTTCCGGAGAACTATAGAGAAGCGATGTAGTCAAAGGATTGGAATCATTGGGAGAAAGCTATGGAAGAGGAATTAAAATCCATGGCAAACCTCGCAAGTATGGAACCTCGTAGACAGAGAAGACGCAACGAAAGTCATAAGGAGTAAATGGGTCTATAGCATGAAGAAGGACGAAAATGGAAAAGCAGTCAAATATAAGGCAAGATTGGTGGTAGTGGGCTGCCAACAAAGGATGGGTGTACACTATAAGGAATCGTTCGCACCTGTAATAAAATTAGAGTCGGTAAGGATTATGTTAGCTGTCGCAAGCGTATTTAGACTTGAGATCAAACAATTTGATGTGAAGTCAGCGTATCTATATGGTACGTTAGATGAAGATGTATTCATGGAGCAACCACCAAGTTTTGATGCGGAGAAAGGCAAAGTATGTAAATTAAACAAAAGCATTTATGGTCTACCGCAATTGGGATATTGCTGGAGTAAAAAGATAGAAGAAATTCTTAAGATGACAGGTTTGATAAGATTAAAGGAAGGTCCGTGCGTTTATAAATTAGTAGAAAACGAAGAAATGTTGATGTTAGGAATTTATGTAGATGACTTGTTACTGATAGGGTCAAACACTGCGATAATTGATAGAGTCGTTATGGTAATTAAGCAGCACTTAGTATTAACAGAATCTAGAGAAAAACTATTCTTAAACATCAAAATAGAGGAGACTGAAGGGGGACTGAAACTTTCGCAAAAAACTTATATAGATAAAAT
>NW_017134692.1:0-579 GCF_001652005.2 Ceratina calcarata | reverse complement strand
AGCACCGACGCTAGCTGGAATACTACCGCAGATGCAAAATCGTATAGTGGATACGTAGCAAAAATTGGTGAAAATGTAATCAGTTGGAAAAGCAAGAAACAAAATCTAGTGGCGCTTGTGAGGCGGAACTTATGGCAATTTGTGAAGGAGCACAAGAAATAAAATGGGTGCAAGAATTGGTATGCAATCTTCTAGACGATAGAAGCACTGTAAGAGCGCCAATAGATCTAAAAACAGACAACAAGGCAGCTATCGATTGGATTAATAAGGACAAAATTACTAGTAGAACAGAACATATTAATAGAAAGTACCACTTTATTAAGGACGAAGTTAAAAACAAAAACATAAATTTAGTACACGTTGCATCAGAAGAAATGGAGGCGGATATGTTAACTAAAGCACTTAGCGAAGTGAAGATAAGAAGAGGAATACAGAAACTAAACTTAGAGAAATAAGGATATATGTTATATGCTACATTATATTTTATAAGTTTAATACGCAGTATTATATCTTGAGTAATGTTGTTTAGAAAGATCATGTATGTCCAGAAGTGGGATTGTTAGGTTGGACATACATGGA
>NW_017134691.1:0-706 GCF_001652005.2 Ceratina calcarata | reverse complement strand
GCCAGGCTGTTTGTTAGTGTTTCGTTCGGCTTTGACGTCATCGGGGCGTCCTTATTTATTGTTAAATCATTGTTCATGTTGATTTCCATCTCTTGAAGATAGTTGACATTCGTTGACAATATATATTCGTCTCCGGCGATGTCGAATGGGTTGCTTTCTATTCTTTGTGGTACCGTTTCTTTTGTGATCAGTGGGGCGTCTGGATTGACTGTTGTCTTTATTTGTTCTGTTCCTTCCTTTGGCTCGTTTACGAAGTCGTCTTCCGTTATTTCAACTACTGTCGGTGGTCTTGTTTGTCTGGTGTTCCTCGCCGGAGTCACCGTAAGAATTGTGAAGTTGTGTATTCCGTTCTGGTCTAGTGCCAGCCTGTTTCTTCTTCTCTTTAGAATTCCAATGGATCTTCCCTCCATTTCTATCGTTATTATTAAGCCGGATCTGGTTGGTTTCTCTCTCGTTACCTTCCATTTGGACGTGTCTAGGTCGTTATTGTATTTATCTTCTTCTGTTACCTCTACCTCTATCGGTAGCCGTGTTTGTCTGATATTTTTTGCCGGAGTCACCGTGAGAATCATGAATTTGTGTATTCCGTTTTGATCGAGTGCCAGTCTGTTTCTCCTTCTTTTTAGTAGTCCGACGGATTTTCCCTCCATTTCTATTGTGATTATGAGGCCAGATCTAGTTGATTTCTCTCGTGTCACTTTCCATC
>NW_017134690.1:239193-245618 GCF_001652005.2 Ceratina calcarata | reverse complement strand
CATAACAAAGCATGTCGTTTTAAGGTTCATTTCTGTGTTTGCTCTGCATAAAAATATACAATTCCCTCTCGCATAAACACCCGCAATTTAGTGATTAATATCGCTTTATTGCACTCATTGTTCCTGCTTGAGCGTGGCTGCGCAAACAAAATGTGAAAAGTAACGCCGGGAACGCGACGCGACGCGACGTTATTTCAGTGGTTATTCCGCTCACACCGTTTACATTCACCGTTGCTTGGCACTTACTATATTGTTAGATTCTACCTTGAACGTTGAATGCTTAATGAAGTTGCACCATCTTAAGAGGATTATTATGTTTCGCGGCGTGAATAAATGCGAACGGAGATTTAAGCTAGACAAAGTGCTGCGGAATAAATAACAAAAAGGGTGCAAGCCATGTCCCTCTATTTAGAAATGTTTACCACTTATCACGCTCTCCAACTGTGACTGCGGTATTCGCATTTGTTAAACTTCGTAAATTAGCTTAAGTTGTCTGGAATACCTGGAATATGTACAAATCGTGAAATAACGTGCTATTCATTTTTATAGCTTCAAATAGCGTATATTAATTTTTCGTAAGAAATTGTATGTAATATGAATAAAATGATATAGATGTATAAAATGATAATAGAATTGTGAATATTTCTTCTCTGATCTATTGCAAAACATCAACTACTTGTGACTAAACTCTTGAGGCTATTCATATGAATGCCAGAAGTCTGTTATGTTTCCAAGAACAAGTTATTTTCCAATGTCTATGTCAATGTAAACTAATATCATCTACTAATTTATAATGCAAACGGATTTAACTATTAAGCAAGAATTTTCATCAAAATTCCTTTCTTTGACATAAGCTTACATGCATACAATTTATACTCGAAACTATTCCAGTGAAGAGTAAAGAATAGAAGTATGGGTCTACCAGTGGTGTTACTAATAAGGAAATAATGTCTAAATTACTCTATGATGGCAAAGAGATGTTGCTGCCAATTTTTGTATTAAAATTTTGTTTCCTTGTAATAACGATTAACCTGTATTATAAAAGAACTAAGAATCTTTCTATGTTATATTTACGTGCAAAAAATTCTTCTTCTATAGTAAGAATTTGTGAACTTTTATTGACGATATCTCGAAAACGTGATGTTCAGTCGACCCAGGGTTTCGTACATATATTCTTTGGTACCCATATTAATCTTAGACCAAACCATTTTCGATACTTTTGATTTAGAGAACGACTATTTTAAGACGTATCGAACAGATCAGTCGTCCGTTACCTCCTTCTCGCCTTCCTCCGTCTTCCCCCTTTTCCACCTTTGCTTTTCTTCGCTTTGTTCCGATCGCAGCGGAGGTGGGTGCATTCGTGCAAGAAGCTCGTGCGAAGGACTCACGGCCTAGCTATCGCAGCCTTGATAAACAGCCGACCCTTGCTACTGGTAGAGCCATTATTGGAGAAATTAAGGGGACCATTCATCCTGTGGTCAGCCCTTCGTACCAGAAGCTTTTCGTTTTCTTTCTCGCCGTTTCACTGACCGTGTAGTAATTGTAACACGGATCGCGACGATATATTATCCACTCCCTGTTTTTATAAAAATTGAATCGACTGCGAGCTCGAAAATCTTATGTAATACAAGAGATGTTACAGATTTGAAAAAAAGATTATGTGGATCAATTACATTCACGTGATGTCACGGTCGAATTTTAAAAGCGGAAAGATAGCATTATAAGAAAATTATACCGAGTTGTACGCGTCGCGTATTCTTGTATGAATAAATACCTGAGAACAGCAAGCTTTATGGCCACATCAACGAAATCACAAGTTCCATAGAAGCGTTCAGTCGGTTTACCATTCCTCTCGTTTATTCCATTTCTTCAATCCCGCTAGGTAGACAAGAGAGTTCTTTTAATGCTCGGGAGGAGATTTAAGAATCTCCAACGATATTGTACTCTTTCATTCCCGTCCGTTATTAATAAATCCGTGGCTACATTCATCGCAGTGTCCTCGAGGTATATTCTCCAAAATACGTTCGATCTATCGGCGCGATTTCGCTTCCGTAAACCGGCGAACCTACAGTTCAATCCTGGCCTGTCTCCCTCCGTCGTGAAATCCTTTATTAAATTTCTAATAATGGAAATAATTGTTATTGAGATTGAACCCGCGCCGATGATATTCGGTTCTACTGGTCCGTGAACGGAGACCAATGGAAGGAGCAAGGAATGGTCGAAGGGTGAATATAACGGGAAGACGTAGACCTCGATAATTTCATTTAATGCCCGTGTCTTGTCTTTGACGAGACGCGACCCTGTCTCAAATGTTCAAGCGACCATTAATATTATCGTCCCTGTTACGAGCAGTTATAATAAATTAATGCATTACATGGAACCAGCAAAGCTTTGTCGTTGTTTAGCAAAATCTAGAGCAATTAAGGTATATTGCGTTATTACGTACAAGAAGGAAAACTTTCCATCCCTTTAACAATTTACATCAATATTCGTTACGTACTAATTGCAAAATGCAAGTTCTTTAATTTATTAATTTCTTTTCCATTTCAATCACTTCTAACTGACTTCTGGCTTTAGTAATTCATATTCTCGAAGGCTAATATTTCTTGTTTGTTGTAATTATTTACAATGAAATTCCCCAAAAATTTAGAGGATTTGATTACCGTTATGAGACTCAACAAAATCAATCATGGTGTGAGGGTTTCGATATTTCAACCCTCCTCAAAAATTACATTATAAGATTTATCCACTTATTCTCACTTCCATTTATTTAATTTTTTAATGTAGATTTATAGAGTCTGAGATGGGAATAATATATCAAATAAGTTATAATTACCCATTTTACACAAGAATTTGAAATAAACTATCATAATCATTATCTCCTGAATGTTTCCGAGAACCTGTCCCGATTCCGAGAAAAATTCTCTTCCCAACCTGATATTTTCTCGTCTAACTGAGACCATAAACGTCTTATTTTGCATAAAAATGCGCAGTCTAACTATCGCCCGTGGCAAGGCAAAGAATATTTCGTCTCGAGTAAAAGCGCGGCAGTTCCTGATACCGTCCCGTTGTTAACGATTCCGGGTGAAGCGCGGCGCGTGAAGGAAGAAGCGAAATCGCGATGACGGTCCACGCGAGGGCACGCGTGCTGCTATCTCCTCACGGCCATTGTTTCATTGGCATTGCAGATGACAAATCGCGACGGCACGGCATACAGCGAAGTCCGAGATCACAGTAAACACAGGTTGCGGCGTGCCATTAGCCGGTTAGAGAGGGATTCCGTGTTGCTCCATTCTAATCAACCAACGTCGGCATCGGCGAACGAGCGTCGCCGGCGCGCCAATCAATTGCACACTCTGAAATCTCCCTGGTGGCATCCACAGCCGCGTCGCCCTTCGTGCTCTCGTTCCGTCCGCTCTTCCTTTATCTATCCACCCCCTCCTCGTCCTTTCCCTTCGTCGGTGCCGTTCTCCCTCGCGGCACTGTTTCACCCACCGCCTCCCTCCCCCAGAGGATTAGCTAATGGTCCATCCGCTGTTTTATCGGAGAGATTCGCACCGCTCCAGGCTTGAAGGACGTGAAAACGAAAAGACACGGAACGAACTGGGAAAATCCTGGCCGCCGAAAAACCGTTTGGTTCCCAGATCTTTCGCGCCCCGTACCAAATCCCACTGTTTCCGTCCCTCGTCGAAGGAATGAACTTTATCAGGTCTACGTTTTAGCCTCTCTCATTGAAAGTGATTTCCGAACGATCGCTCTGTAGAGGATTCGCGCCGCGGAAGAAAGTTTAATTATTCATAAATTAGTCGACATTATATTGTTCTTGTTTTAACCGAACGATCGTCGGTGAACAGAGAATTTTATGACATTTTGCGTCCGCGGACGCCCGCTGTCTGTGAATAATTGAAAATCACGTGGGACCGGGGAAATCAGAACAATGCATCAGAGTTAATTTAATGATGCAACGCGAATGCGAGGGGTGATTGTTCGAGCTTGACGTACAGGAAAAATGGATTAGTCCTTATATCCCCAAGCGAGTTTTGGAAAGGGTACACGTGGTATTAATTTGTGATTACAGCTTATAAAACAATCGAGTTATGAAATGATGAATGCAAACATATTGTCGTCGAAAAATACTGGCCCAGAATATAAAAATGAAATTACTCGATGAAACCATTTGCATTTCTACACATCGTATGATTATATATTATGAAAATTTCGTTGATTGGTTTTGAATACCGCGGGATGATCGCGAAATCCTCGTTTACACGCGAATTCCGTCGAAATGAGGATTGAACGTTGGCGTTCCTCCGTCCCTCCCTCGCTTGGCCTAAACGCACCTTAATGCGTCGGTTTACGTATTCCATCCACGGCACGTACGATCGCGCGGAACCGAAGGAGAAACGTGCAGGCGGACAGAAAGAGGGATAGAAGGGACAGCGAAACGAAGAAACGTGAGGGAATCCCCCAGAGGATTAGCTAATGGTCCATCCGCTGTTTTATCGGAGAGATTCGCACCGCTCCAGGCTTGAAGGACGTGAAAACGAAAAGACACGGAACGAACTGGGAAAATCCTGGCCGCCGAAAAACCGTTTGGTTCCCAGATCTTTCGCGCCCCGTACCAAATCCCACTGTTTCCGTCCCTCGTCGAAGGAATGAACTTTATCAGGTCTACGTTTTAGCCTCTCTCATTGAAAGTGATTTCCGAACGATCGCTCTGTAGAGGATTCGCGCCGCGGAAGAAAGTTTAATTATTCATAAATTAGTCGACATTATATTGTTCTTGTTTTAACCGAACGATCGTCGGTGAACAGAGAATTTTATGACATTTTGCGTCCGCGGACGCCCGCTGTCTGTGAATAATTGAAAATCACGTGGGACCGGGGAAATCAGAACAATGCATCAGAGTTAATTTAATGATGCAACGCGAATGCGAGGGGTGATTGTTCGAGCTTGACGTACAGGAAAAATGGATTAGTCCTTATATCCCCAAGCGAGTTTTGGAAAGGGTACACGTGGTATTAATTTGTGATTACAGCTTATAAAACAATCGAGTTATGAAATGATGAATGCAAACATATTGTCGTCGAAAAATACTGGCCCAGAATATAAAAATGAAATTACTCGATGAAACCATTTGCATTTCTACACATCGTATGATTATATGTATATTATGAAAATTTCGTTGATTGGTTTTGAATACCGCGGGATGATCGCGAAATCCTCGTTTACACGCGAATTCCGTCGAAATGAGGATTGAACGTTGGCGTTCCTCCGTCCCTCCCTCGCTTGGCCTAAACGCACCTTAATGCGTCGGTTTACGTATTCCATCCACGGCACGTACGATCGCGCGGAACCGAAGGAGAAACGTGCAGGCGGACAGAAAGAGGGATAGAAGGGACAGCGAAACGAAGAAACGTGAGGGAAGGGGGGGGTGGTGGACGGGCAGCAGCTGCGGGGGAGTGATTTCAATGGGAAGCAAATAGCACGAAGCGTGGTCAATGGGCTTTCTCTTTGATTAAATGTAAATTGTGCGGGGAACGCGATTAGTACTGTTGCCACTTCGGCTCCGGCCTTCGATCGCTCTATGCCTGCTCCTTCGAACAAAAACACGGCCCGAGTCGATTTCTAGTCGCTGGATGATGAAGGGAATCAAACGCCCGACTTGACTAATGTAAATTATTTTGTACTTCGGGTTCAACATCCTTCATATACGTAATTGTGAGAGCGTTCTTGAGCCATGTCTCATCCGTGTCCGAGAATATTTCGACTCTTGTTTTCTGCACCGCGAATAAGAAATGGTGTAATAAAACAGTTCATGAATGAATTTAAATTTCAATTATTCCATGCCATTGCGCTAACCGAAACGATTCATTCCCTCGCGAGGATTCGTTTACAGTCCGCCGCGCGTAGAACAAAAACCGCGCGATCACATTTGCTTTTAAATTAGAAAAATTAAACTTTCATGTTATGCATAAACCCTTCGCGGAAGATACCGATTCGTGGAATTGGAAATTTAAAAAATAAATCTGCGACTTAAGTAAAAAAGACACGTTTAACATCCGGAAGCGTTATCAGCCGGTTCGCAAGACTCGATCAAAACTTGTCGTAATCAAAAGGGGATGCAGGCAAGAACGAAGTTGAAGAGTATGCTCGAAGGCCAAGAACGATGAAATTTACATTTAAATTGTGTTTTACGCGCTACCACCAGGAATCCTTGATTAGTCGATACAGCCCTTCCAGGCTATTACTTTTTTTTTTTGCTAGGAAATTCGCATGTCACGTGTGTACATTACATCAATGTTTTGCACACGAAGTTTAATCCGCGCTTTCATGCTACATTAGAAGACAACCATTGGAAGAGACTAATTAAAAAAATTGAAATTATACTAGTTGGTCGTCAATGACTGCAGTTTCTGCAACCT
>NW_017134690.1:236637-239055 GCF_001652005.2 Ceratina calcarata | reverse complement strand
TTCCTTATCCTCATAGAAATAATTTGTAAAACAATATACCTAAAATGAAGATCTACTATGTAAATAGGGAAACCTATTAGGATTTCGATAAAAATGATATTTATGATTAATCAGGTTCTTCGGAATTTTAACGGAATAAAATCTTTCTGTTCCTGGAAAGCGAACTACACCGTTTGTGTACAAAAATACACGCCTGTTGCGTAAGTCGGCGGCGAGTATCGATCGCGCGTCGAACTTGACTCGCATGAAAACGCCTAATCCGATCAACGTCGCGGCGACGACGACGAGGACGAGAAAGAAAGGGTGGGGCAGCGGAGGGCGGATATCTCTTGCCCTTCCCAAGAATCAACGGAGCCAGAGCCGAGAGAAATAGAGGCACCAAATCGAGGGGAGCTAGAAAAATTGCGGAAATTGCTAGAGCCTCGCTAGACTTAAATTAATTCGCTCGGACGGACGAGCAGAGTTTACCTGAAGGATTATATTGGCAGGATCTCCTGTCTCTCGCCCCCTTTCATTACTCTCTCTCTCTCTCTCTCTCTCTCTCTCTCTCTCTCTCCGTCCCTCTGTCTATCCATCTCTCTTCGGTTCCTTTTCTAGCTTCCTCCGCGAAAAGTGTTTCTGCGAGTGCTGACTGACAAGGTTTCGCCATTTCCGTGACGCGTCCGGTAACGAACTTTGACTTCCATAACCGGCGAAACTCTCTCCGCGCCGCTCCCGCGAGGGTCTCGCCTGTTTTTTTCCTTTCATTATTTCATATTTTTCATTTCCACCGTTGCCCTACCCTGTCCGGAACCAAATTCAATACTTTCGAATCCGTAAATTCTTAACGCGTTTCGAGTCTGCTCAGGAGTCGGATAAATGCTTAGTGAGATCACGTCGTTGCGAAGAAGTTGAATCTTTCCCTCGTTTCGCAATCGAAGCTTGTTCTCACGTTTCCTGGTGAGCAAATCAATTGACTCACATTGTAGTGTAATTTTGTCACGAGTCGATAATGGTTAAAGTGTATTATACTCGGTGGCAGAGACAAAGTACAAAACAAGCCAGTAAGAAACATATTTTACAGTTGCATTCGAAAGCGGAAAATTTGGCCGCAACGAGATTTAAATTGTTCTGTCGATTAAAATGATCCGGCGATGAACGAAAAATTAATCCGAAAACAATGTTCAGCTATGAAACCGCGGTTGCAACGAACCGCGGTGATAATAATTCAATTACGATTGTCTGTCAGCGCGGGCAAACACATTTCCTTGCTATGAAATATACGGGTGAACGAGCTCCGAGCGGATTTGAATTTCGATGCGATTGAAATCGCGGGTGAGGAACGCGGAATCGAACGAGGTCACCGGGTGTAAGCAGGAAAGTTTCGCGATAATTCGCTCTTAAATCATTTAATTTTGACGGCCATCGCCGGTCGGGGGTATAAGATTCCTGGTGGTCTTACTTGCCTTCACGCCTTTGCTCGGCTTCCCGCCACCTCGTTCATAAGATAATGGAAACAGGTTAATTGTTTCAAAGTTACCGCTTTGCTCCCGCGGGGCATGTTCACTATTTACTGTACATAATTAATTTATACTCGCACGCGGTTCCTGCGTGTTGTAACTTATAACTATTGCGAGGCACAGAGACATTCTGGGTGAATGGAATAACTATAAAGCACATGCTGTTTTAAGAATTGATCACTTCTTAATAATTCACGGTTTATTTTGTAGTTAATATAACAACAAAAAGAAATATGCATGAGAACTTCAAGTCTCACGTATACTTGTTTTATCAGATGAAAAATCACAATATGAATCTGAGTCGACTACTTGTTCATGATTTATAGTTCATTCTGTTATTATTATAACGTCAAGAAGAATTATAAATAAGAACTTTCGTCCTCAAGCACTATACTTATTTTGTCAGATGAAATAATACGAATGATTTTTTAGAAAAATCTTTCAAATCCGGAATTTTTCGAATTTTGTTTTCCCCTCCTCTTCCTGTCGCGCGGCATCCTTTTAGACTGAGAAACGCAAACTTCCGACATAAGTTTTCTTAACCGAGTGACGGTAGTTTCACCGACAGATAAGGCGGTCCTCATAACCGCGCAGGGATTTCACAAGTTGAAACTTTTTCCCAGAGAGCAAATCCGTCGACGTCCCCGGTTCGTACTTCGGCTCTGAGAAGAGAAGTTGGAAGTTTTCCGCGCTTTCAGAGCGCGCATCCTCAGCGCCCGTAGCTCCGATCGAACGGATTATTCGACCGAGTTACCGTTGACTGGCTTTTGTGGTCCCAACGGTAGCTCCGCCCGCGTTCCTAGATTATTTATCGAAAAGAGTCGGGCGCGAATTGAAAAGAATCGAAACAGACTGGCGGAGTTTCGTGGCTGGAACGGTTCGAAAGGTCCGTGCCGTGACGCTTTGTAACGGCCACTTT
>NW_017134690.1:234575-235984 GCF_001652005.2 Ceratina calcarata | reverse complement strand
ATCAGTTTAAAAAATGTGTTTCAAATAGGAATTCCTTACATTTTTTTTTAACATTGCAATAAGCACTTTGTGTTTAGTATTATGAATATTTTTATGCATTGCATGTAGCGTTTACATTTTTTATAAGTTAGATTTCCTCACAGATGCATGAAATCCGCAGTCCACGTATCAGGAGTTTACTGTTCTACTGTGTTATAAAATATTTTCTTATATGTACATATATATTTGTACTTTCAATACGTACGAGAATTACGTCCGTGAAGCTAATAACAATAGATAATATTTAAATTATCCAGTTACCCGAACCCTCTACTTCAGAAAATTTCAAACTCCATTTCATTAACGGGCTTCTCCTATTAAATACTTAATTTTCATTTCACCCTCTTAGCAGGAACTTCGTTACGAATTAAGAAATACGTTTCTCCCTTTCCGTCGGTTATTTCACTTTTTTTAACGTAACGCGGTTCTAACACAAAATGAGAAAAGAAATTAAGTAGAATATCAGTAATTCGATAGAAATAAAAAATAATAGCAGCCTAATAAAAGTATACGTTTATCTAAAGGTCCAGAGAACTTCGTCGCAAACAGCACCTTTTTTCATACGTGATGACCATATGTGACGATATTAATTTATTTACCCCATCTCGAGGATTGAACAGTACACTTGAATTTTTTCTTTCCCTTTACACAGTCTCATTGATCATGATTTGACCATTGATCAACAAATGTTAAAGAAGCGAAAGTTGCCAACAGCTACCAGGAAGTTTAATTTTAAATCGAACAGTGGATTCCCTATTAATAGAAAGCGCATCTGTCGTGCACAGACTGTTCCACTGCATGAAGATTATATTAAATTACGTACGAGTGCACGCGGGAATGGTTTCATAAACAGGGGATTCTTAAGAACTCGAGGAGGTAACATACCATCGTGTTCCGAAAGGAATAAGCTCGTAGTTCCCGCGAGGGAAATGTACTTAAAAAGTTTCGTTCGTTGACTCGTTTATTAAAAATGAATTATCCCCTCCTCTGGCGGCGATGAATTTGTTCAAACTTGCCTCAAAAGCTTCCTACGGCCGGACTTTTAATTACTTTGATATCACGATAAAACTCGTTTTATGGATGGTATGTAGTAATAAACTGAAAAATAAATTGCCGCGGAAGAGTCCTATATAATAATTTGCACATTTCCCACGGCGATTATTGTAAATATTTGGAAAACGGTTTGTACATTATCTCAACAATTTTATTTTCGTCAATTTGTGTATTTTATAGTCTTACTAATATACGCACGAAGTTTAAATATTTGAATCTCGTGTAGAAATTAAAAGTTATGCAAAATTATTTACATGATAACTATTTCTGTTATACACGTATAATGTTTGGAATATAACATTTACTACATGTACATA
>NW_017134690.1:228802-233458 GCF_001652005.2 Ceratina calcarata | reverse complement strand
TATATATATATATCCAGTGCATCCGGCCAGCTATTCTCAACGGTGATAAAGTTTGTTGCACCAAGTTTGAAAGTTTATTTAGCAGGTATCCGTAATTACTAAGGTATTAGGTATCTTTAGATTCGCAGGAACTGATTCTGTTACTGTGTGTATACAGGGTGTCCCTAAGGTCTCAAGCTTACGGTGACAACGAGGGGCACTTCGAATTGGAAACATAAATTTGTTTTTAATATAATAAAACGTGATAATAAGGCGTTTGCAGACCAGACGCATTTTTATCAACTAAACATAAAAGAATATTTTTATAAAAAAAAATAAGTAAACGAAATGCTAATTTTCACTAAGAAAAGTTGCCTACATGAACGGTGAATAATTATGCATCAACATACTTTCTCTTATTTTTATTCATAGAACATACTGGTACAGTTTGATCGTTTAATCCGGGGACACCCTATATATTACTGAAGTATCCCTGAGACGAATTAAGTTCATGCTTTCTCTATTTAAGATTTCTAATACATCTTGTAATGCATGGAAATTGTCCATGATCATAAAAATAAAGAAAGGGTTTGTACAATAATTGTCACGTGCATGTAGAATACTACTGTTTCAAAATTCGTTTAACAGTCCTCCGCTTGGAAGAAAAACAGAACTATCCCCATTGAGGGCTTTCACTGAGTTCTGTTCAAACAACTTTCATTTGTCAATTTAATACAGCACGATTGGTCACAAATGGCATAAACCCGGCTCGTTGACTTGTAGCTTAACACATCGCCCGGGACGGTTTGCCGGATGGATTAACTCGAGGGTTTGTCGAGAAAGTTCTTAATGTCGTAATGAAAACAGAGGGGCTGCTCTGAGAGTGGCCGTGTCTGCGAACCAAGGGGGATCAGTCTCTAAAAAACTCGGATAACTATCACTATAGCCTTTCTCCCATCTTAAAGACTGTCTAATCCGATAAAAGGAACCAGTTGGACTTCTTGTCAAGAGATCTCCCATCGTCATTCATTAAAATCGTTCATCTCTTATACATAGTTCAATTTTGAATTCTAATTTTATAAATAAGTTCGTCTTGGCAATTATTATACTTCGGACTTCTATGCATTTGTAAAAAACTTGCAAGTGCAACATTACACAAAATACGAATAAACATATAAAATAAACAGTATAGGGTGTTTTTTATGCCAGAACCTCAAAAATATGAATTTGCAATAAAAGTCTGCACTCATGATTCATGTTAATTTACTTATAATGAAGTAAAAAACGAATTATAGAAATTTTATTTCACTGTTTTTTTATACAGTTCCACTTCTTTAATTTCACGTTGAAAGCTTTTCAACATTCGTGATTAATAAATCGTTACATAGTTATTAGTGATGCATCACGCCTTAATGCGGGCTGATTACGAACTGTTACATTATTGGCACGAGAACTGCGTGGTATTATTCATTTAATAAATAAACGATGCTTTCATCTTGCTGACTGATGTTGATAAAAAAGTAATGAGTTCGAAATATTAACGTGGCAGTAAGTATCTAGGGCGCAGCGGATTATAATCTATCCATGCTTTTGAAATTCGCTAACGAGCTGACGTTTTGTTCGTTCATCCTTCAAAAGTTTGACGCCAAGCTACTTTAAGCGGGTTTATTAATATTACTACTGAGTGAAGGGGCTTTCGAGCTTTATAATTCCACGAAAACGACGTGTCCAATATATGAGTTCCTTCTCTAAATATAATAAATTGCTCATTCCTTTTTTTCAGTGTAAATTGGAATAGTAGAATCTCGTTCCCTGTATCGAAATCGCCGAGCGATGTCACGTCCTTTCATTCAGACTGGACCCTTTTTTAAAAAATCTATTTGACACGAATAAAAAATTCAATAACGAACATAAACTGCAACCCGCATTCCATGCAAAAATATTGATAAAGTTCTTAATTGAACAGGAATTTGAGATTACCATCGAATACCTTGAATTGTCACTGCCACTGCCGCTGCTGACTAGTAAATCCATGAAAAAAAAAAAAATCCTCTCCTACATTCCATACCTGGCGGGCATGAAAATTTTACATCGAACCGATCGTGCCTTTGAACGCGGGTACGTGCACTGCTTCGTTTTGCATTTTGTATTGCATTCTTCGCGGCACGAACTTCGCTCTGTCATGTCCATTATTATCCGGCGCAGTTTCGACGTCGACGTGAAAAGAGACGGTTACGAAACGGAAGAAGACAGAGCGTAACAGATATAGATATAGACGGCGTGTCCCTTGTAATAACTATAAAACCATGTAGATTTATATGGGAATGGAAACCTCTTAAATCAATTACAATATTCGCCAGTGTTTAATTCTGGCGAATATCGAGGCACTGATTCATTTATTATCGATTAGTTACACAATTGGGAAAATCAGAAAATATTGATCTTGAACATCAAAACATGAAAAATTAGAAATAACTTTTTTTGACGCTGCGCCTATTCTGTACAATGATATATGTATAATATTCAGGAATTTTATTTATAAGATTAATTTTAAAAATTATATTTTATGGTTTCATTAGATGATCAATTAAAATTTATTTATTTTATTTAACGATTTGATTGTTATATTTAAAATTTTGTTATGTAACATAGTTCTATAATTTGTTGCAGTACCTTATTTAATTATGTCTACGCTATATAACAAACCGTGTTAAGAATCTCCACTTGCTAAAAACTCTCTTATTTTCGTATTGCATCTCGAAATGGTTTATCTTTCCTACTTATTATTTTATGACCAATCTTCTTTATTAAGTATTCAATATCGGGAATTTTAATACGTGCAAAGTTAGAAACTTCCATCACCTTGTTATACGCTTGATAATCAGCGTTACTAAATTTTCAAGCTAATAATTATAGCCGTGGCCAAAAGTTTCCTTTAAGTCCTGTTTTCCCAATAAAATTACACAAGCATCTAGAATTACGTCCTGAATGTTTTACGCCATTATGAATAATCAGATACAAAATGACTTTTCCTGATTTTATATCCTATTTTATATTGCATAAGAATCGTTAGTGTAGTTATGATATCGGATGCGCAAATCGAAAGTGATGAAAGAAATGATTGACTGAATGATAGGTGATAAGTTGTAATCGTCGTTCTAATGATAGTTTTTTGAAAATTCATGCTAGCAGTAAAGGGACAGACTGTCGGAAGGTTATCGTTGCAGTTGATCTGCCAAACGCAACGCCCCCAATTTATGCGCTTCGCGCTTGTGCTCGCGCTCGAACCTCTCAACCGATGCGATGGTGTTTACGGCGAGAAGATTTACAGTCATCCCCCGGGGTGAAAACAGTCCCAAAACGTTTGTCGGCTGGTTAACAAGACGATCTGCTCGCGCTCGTCCACACCCGCGTGCTGCGCTATCGTTCTGTTCCCGAACCAACACAATGAATGGGATGACACATGTTTCAGCGACGATTTCTTTTACTCCGAGCTGCGCCATAGGGCAACTGGTAGATAAGCCCGGGTACAGGAATATTGTCGCTATGGATCCCGTTTGATCGCATATGTTTGTTGATTTTTCCTACGGAGGGTGACGCTGATGGTTGTCTATCTTCCGAGCCCGACGCGCCGCGATTTTTCCCCGGTACGCATTTTCAACAATGTTTGCGGATGAGAGATTGTATTTAAAAAAGGTTTTTTTTCCCGCGGACTTTGGGGCGAGAGGCGGTTTTGCATGGAGAAAGTAAATAAAAGTGGACCGTGATGCACGTTCGCGCGGGAGTCCGGTTTTCAAGTCCCAGACCTGCAGTCAAATGCGTTTATTGATACACCCGTTGAAACCGTTAGAAATAAACAATCGACTGCTGTACATTAAATTGTTCGAACGCATTCAGTATTTACAGGATTTCAACTATTTTGAATGAATAAAATTTTCAGTTTTCCAGAGATTTACTTGAAAGTTTCAGGATAGAGGAAAGAAGGATCATAAATTAAAAATCTCCACTTCAGATAGGATCTAATTTCACTGCTTTTGTTATTTTATTTATTGCCACGTTTTACAATTATGATGCTCTTAAAATGATGATCGCCTTAAACAAAATAAAATTATTTTGAAATTCCGAAATGAAAATCTCTATCCTTCATTAAACGTAACGTAAAATATAGTTCGCCTCTGTAGACGATCGCAGCATGGTTGAGATCAAAAGGCGAATCGTCGGAGAAAATAATTCGCCGTAGAGAAATAAATTGAAACGTCGAAACGTGCCGCGCGTAAATTAGACCAACTGGTTACTCTCGCTACCCCTTTCACTGGCCTGTGTACCGCGATCTCGACGGACACACGCGCGCGCACGTACGCACGTACACTAATAGACGGCGCGTGTATGCGCGCGAATGAAAAGACACGTGACATCGAAAACCATGAATAGTTAGGGAGGAACCCTTTCGTTGAATCAATAGTCATTCTACCGAGCTCTCACGGAGATAGACGCGACGTGGCGTTGGGTTGCTCGAACTATACCACTCGATCTAGTTTGCCGATACACTCGGGCTACTTCTGATCGAGTTATTCGTTATTATTATTACCACACCGTGTGCGGACAACTTCGCTGGTCACCAGAAGTGCTCGTTATAAGGGTTAAACTAACCGACAGTTTTTATACACTGATATACTA
>NW_017134690.1:206266-227513 GCF_001652005.2 Ceratina calcarata | reverse complement strand
AGTGTGTGTGTGAGAGAGAGAGAGAGCGCTCAAAATGTAGGTAATTTTGGGGAATTTTTTGGAAAGAAATGTTCCGTCGAATGTTTTCAAAACTTTAGGAATGTATTTACTTGTAAATGAACTTAAAAATATATCCCGGAAATCCCGTTTAATGTAAAACGAATCGGTATCTTGAATTTCTCAATGGCATCACAATGTTTTAATTGAAGCCAAAGATTGATGAAACCTTTACCCAATCGAAAACGTTTCTAATACAAGTACTTTCAAGTCGTTCCCCCTTTGATTACATTCTTTATGCAGTTTGCAGCTGAATCGAGCGCATCGCTGCTGCTCGTTTCCTACCCTCGGCACACGACCATCGTCATGCTTGCTTAATCCCGTTCCCTTCCAGTCGTTGTCTCCTGAAAAAGATGATTAAACGAGAGATCCAACCCAGTACATAGTACGTACTTACGTAAGCCACTCGTGACCGGTCGAACGCAACCGTGCTGTGGCCGCGAGTATACAGTGAACGCATTAAAAAAACCGAGCAATGAGACGAACAAACAGAGTCTCACTCGCACGTGGTTCGCGGTTTGTCAGGCGTGCTTGTTTTTCCGTTGCGCCCCTGTGTTTGATGGGCAAACTCTTTCCATTACTTGAAAATAAATGCATTAAAAGCCCTTTCGTATCGCTCTCCACCGACCCCTCCTATTGTGTTTTCTTTCGTTTAACGCATGACAGATTCACTGTCAAACAAGTTTTTCACCGTCCACAGCCGACTTACGTGCGTCGGTTGGAGACTCCAAAAAATGAAAGTTTGTTCAACTTTCTTTTTTATTTTTACTGCTTAAAAGAAAGGAAGCATAATTATGACACAACGGAAAGAAAAGGGTAACAGGAAATTAAAGTCAGGCGAAGGAAGCTTCTTTCTGTACGATTCGTCATTAGGATCTGGACAGAGGAAGAAACAGTCGATAGCGATGACGATCGTACAAGTATCTTCGTGTCGCGTCGCAACTGTGCTCGCAATTTGACTGTCGTCGAAATGAAGACCTTGCTCGCAAAAAGAATATCCATAGGACAAAGGGGGACCGTAATGAAAAGTGTTCGGCTGGACGATGCACCGGCAACAGGGGGTGAAGGATACCATCTACCGTTCCCTTTGAGAGCGTCCACTCCCGGAATTCAGCCCAGCTTCCTCCGCGCTTTGTTTCCGTACATCTGATAACCGCTATCCCTCCTACCCTTTGGCCCGGCGCCCCCGTCCTGTCTCACTCACGCCGAGGAGCTCCTACGAGGATCGAGAGGCAAAGGAATGGCAGGGTCGAATGAATGGCGACGACGAAAGGAACGAATGAGTTTGCCCCTTGAAAAACACGATCGGTCAATTCACATGGACAAAAAACCTCTGCTCCTTTTCTTTCGTCCCGTCCCATTCTATTCCATCTGCTTCCATTCACCCCGCCTGCCTCCCCGTCATCCACTTTTTTCTTTCTCATTGTTCCTCGTTTGTCTCAATTTTCGACTCTACAGCCGCGTGCTCGTGAGGATCTTCGGTGAAACGAGAGGGCAGCATCGTACGCTTGAGATGTGAAAGAAGTTCGGTCCGAGCAGACCTTGATTTGATACCAACATTCGTTACTTCCATGTCTGTGGTAAATCGATTGATATTAATAATGGGTAATTGTTACAAACCGAGTGCTTTGATTTATTTAAAAGCAATTTGTGTCATTATAAACGTAATTACCATACAAAAAACTGTTATCATTCAATTTTGCTTTGGGCTCGTTTCGAAATTTAGTTCTAACATTAAACTGTGTCCCAGATAAAGTCCATGCTTCACGGTACAATAATATTAAATTCACCACCATTGTTCGTGAAATTTAATAATCTGTACGGCATTCAATCGTCGCGTGGAATTCTCATCCACGTCAAAGTGGAGTTTCATAAAGCTATTTTTCATGAAAGTACAATATCCCTTTACTCTCTAAGGTAAATATGTAGAACCGTTTTATGCGAAAGTTCAGCTTGGCGACTTTCTGAATTGCCCCATGTAATTGCGTTCATATTATTGTGAACTATCTACCAGCACCGCTTCACGTTTCGCTGAATAACAGACGAGCGTTTACCGGAACTCACGGTTTTTACTGAATACTTCCCAAAGCACATAACACGATCCTCACTCTCCCCTTTATCTATCTCCCGTTTCTTCGGCTCCGCGGCCGTCAACCCCTCTCGGTCCGCCGTCCTATCTCTTTCGCCTCGTCCACCCTCATCGAACGATGATGTGTACCTAAGTTCCACCGAGGCGATAGACTCACGTTTTCGGCCACGTTGATGGACATATCGCTCGCCACCAGAATCGCCCTCCTCGATACGATGGGGCGATTTGCTTCAACTTTTCTAATATACTTTCCTCCTACTCTTCTCATATATACTCTTCCTACACATACCTAGTCTTCAACTTTTACTATGATAGATTCGTAGGACGTTTTTAATCTGAAATTGCTTCTGTTAATTTAAAATGCAATGACATATAAAATATTTATAATACGAAACATTTGAAATACGATTTAATATTATATATATTAAAAAAATGTAACGTATGAAGGCAGACTAATATTGTAATATGACGATGTTGCGATGAATCTAAAAAAAAAGAATAAAAGAGATGGGCGATAGAGGGAGAGAGAGGGATAGACTATCGTAAGTTCGACATTCCGCGTTAGTACCATCCCTTTCATGTCCGACTCGCATTTTCCGCTTAAAAGTTTCTGCACGCCAGAAATCCGCAGCGGAACGTCGAGTTTTCTAGCCGCTGTACATAAATCGAGGCGTGTAACCCGAGAGAAAATCATTTCGATGCGATGCCCTCGCGAGCATATACATACGTACAAGCTACGAGCCTTCCTACATTATCCGATTTTTAACATCCGATTAAAAACACGTGTTGGTCGCGTACCAGTTGGAATTATGCTTATTTTCTGCAACTCGGGATTAACCGTGCGTATAATCTCGTGGCATAAAAAATTAATAACGCCAAAGAAAAATGTAGAAGATGAGCATTATAAATACAAAACAAAGATCTGTTTTCAACCGGGTTACAAAATTCAGATACTATTATTAAAAAAAAAACATGTATATAAAATATATGTATATAAACTACATATTATAATAATAATCAGAAACATGGACAAAGTATTATGAGTACGAATGCCACGATTCTGTTTGTCCACGGCCCGTCTAAATGAACTTTTATTCATTCGTGACGGGGGAAAGAAAGCGCTTTAGGATTTGTCTCCATGCGTTCTTCTCGAGTTTACGTTGAATCCGCTAATTCGTCAAGACGTGTGACGCGCTTGTGCGAAAAAGGAGACCAAGCTGCCGGACATTATTGTAGAACGTAATACACACGCGTTTCTGTACATTGTATATTTATAAGTGGAAATTCTGGTAATGGAAATTGGCCATTTGTTTTACCGTGATTATAAATTCGAAATGAAGAAAAATATGTACGTAAATTCGAACGATTTCTTTTAAAGTAATATTTTAATATTTTGCACGATATGACCCCAGCTTGAAAATGATTTATAGGAGTCCATTGAAACTTTGACCTGTAATTTTAGAATTTCAATTCTTCATCGAATTTTTATTTCTATATGTTTGAAATTTTTAATAGAAATACAATTAATCCAGATCACAGCTTACAGTAACTGCCATCCATCAAATTCCGACGGAACTCCATGAACTCAAAAAAAAAAATTCACGCTTCCGTGTACTGAAAAATGTCTGTTATTTTCTCATCAGTCCCCATACTTGTGCCTGACGTTTGAACAAAAATTTGGTTATTGAAAAGTTCTTTGACTGCGCTAGATTACGTGGAATTCAATTTTTTTCTTTCAACTGGACACAAAGCCGGCGGCGCGTGCGGGAAACAGTTTCGTCTGTTACAGAGGAAACATACGCAAAAAATGTTTGCCAAATTTTTGTTCGCCGCATAGACACACGTACCTTTAATACGTTCGTAGAATCAACTTTACGGTCTACCAAACGCGGCATGCGTTACAAGCCAATGAATTGGAGCAATAGGCCGTAGATATAACAGATAAAAGAAATGCATTACACTATCCATTGCAATTAACAATAGGTTTACGAGGCGCGTCATTTTCACACAGTCCGAATTCCACGAGGAAAATCACAGAAACCGTTTACATTTTTCTTCTATCACTTGTATTGATTATTATCCATTTAGCAAGATAAATATATACCGCCATTATATGTCTTCAGACCTTTCTAATGTTAGAGATCTTTGCATGGTATACCTCTCTTCACGAGACACGTTAAATTGACACATGTCCGTAGAGGTATACAGGGTGACCCAAAAAAAGTGTCAGACCCGAGGAAAGATGATTCTGGAGGTGTTTTTGAACAACAGTTTTTTTTGGCAAAATGCAAAGTGAGGCATAGTTTTTATATTATTAACGAAAAACACTGACCAATAAGAGCCCTTATAAGACCCGCGCTCAGCCACGGCGCTTCACGATCGGAGCTATTCTACCCGTGGCTCATTGATCAAAATTTTTCGTTAATAATTCAAAAACCATGCCTCACTTTGCATTTTGCCAAAGGATCACGATATGACCCCAGCTTGAAAATGATTTATAGGAGTCCATTGAAACTTTGACCTGTAATTTTAGAATTTCAATTCTTCATCGAATTTTTATTTCTATATGTTTGAAATTTTTAATAGAAATACAATTAATCCAGATCACAGCTTACAGTAACTGCCATCCATCAAATTCCGACGGAACTCCATGAACTCAAAAAAAAAAATTCACGCTTCCGTGTACTGAAAAATGTCTGTTATTTTCTCATCAGTCCCCATACTTGTGCCTGACGTTTGAACAAAAATTTGGTTATTGAAAAGTTCTTTGACTGCGCTAGATTACGTGGAATTCAATTTTTTTCTTTCAACTGGACACAAAGCCGGCGGCGCGTGCGGGAAACAGTTTCGTCTGTTACAGAGGAAACATACGCAAAAAATGTTTGCCAAATTTTTGTTCGCCGCATAGACACACGTACCTTTAATACGTTCGTAGAATCAACTTTACGGTCTACCAAACGCGGCATGCGTTACAAGCCAATGAATTGGAGCAATAGGCCGTAGATATAACAGATAAAAGAAATGCATTACACTATCCATTGCAATTAACAATAGGTTTACGAGGCGCGTCATTTTCACACAGTCCGAATTCCACGAGGAAAATCACAGAAACCGTTTACATTTTTCTTCTATCACTTGTATTGATTATTATCCATTTAGCAAGATAAATATATACCGCCATTATATGTCTTCAGACCTTTCTAATGTTAGAGATCTTTGCATGGTATACCTCTCTTCACGAGACACGTTAAATTGACACATGTCCGTAGAGGTATACAGGGTGACCCAAAAAAAGTGTCAGACCCGAGGAAAGATGATTCTGGAGGTGTTTTTGAACAACAGTTTTTTTTGGCAAAATGCAAAGTGAGGCATAGTTTTTATATTATTAACGAAAAACACTGACCAATAAGAGCCCTTATAAGACCCGCGCTCAGCCACGGCGCTTCACGATCGGAGCTATTCTACCCGTGGCTCATTGATCAAAATTTTTCGTTAATAATTCAAAAACCATGCCTCACTTTGCATTTTGCCAAAGGAAACTGTTGTTCAAAAACACCTCCAGAATCATCCCTTTTCGGCTCTAATACTTTTTCTGGGACACCCTGTATAACAAAATATCCGTAAACCTATATAGTGTTAATAAGATCTAAAACGTTAAAAGTAAAGAACTGTAATCATATAAGACGAGGTATTTCTTTAAGGAGACGGTGGTTCTGAAATTCCTATTTATTACTTCATGAAGTACTAATTTACCCTTACAGTTAACTGAACCTACCCTATCTGAACAATCCCGAAACGGAGCGTTCCTAGCCGCAAAATCCTACAATCTGTTCGCCCATTAGAACCGCGTGTTTTAATGATACTGAAGCTCATTCGTGCTTTTGAACGTACGCCGACTTGCGGCCACAAAGCAGACTCCCTTCATAGGCGTGTCCGATACATCGTAATAATCCCAGGGAGAGAACTGGATTTGTCCTGTGTCTATCAATGGGCTCCCGCTTTCGTTTCCGGCGTTCGGGAATTAATTACTATCCTACGGCCTGTGACAATTTAAGGGTTGCGTCTCTATAATCCATTCCGATGTCTTCCAATGCTCATTACGCCATTTTTATCCTAATCCTATTTAGTTCAATGTTTACGATTCCATTACTAAATCTCAATTCAATATTGGTGTTTAATAATTGTAACATAGCAAATATTTCTTACGAGTGTAAATACATTCAACATTTAAATTCATGCTCAAATACCATGATTCATAGAACATTTAATTTTTTATTGAAGTTTGTGTTAAAATTGTCAAGCCTGCTCAATTGAAGAGTTCAGGGCAGCAAATAGTCAACTCGATATTGACGTCACTTTAAAAGAACAAATGTGTTAATTAGTTCGGTACAACGAACGGTCATATTGTAAGCTCTTTAATTATATGCAGAGTTCTAATTTCGGATTGCTTTATAACTACATACGTCCATACGTCATAATAATCCCGTGGAGAAGAGGGTTTGCCCCATAGCTGGCTGCCGGCCTCACCGATAGGGTCCCGGCATCATTTTCCGGCATTCGAAAAATAATTACTGTCCCGTGGCCTGTGATAATTCGAGCGTAATGTCTTTATAGCCTCTTCCGCGCGCGTTGCGGCGTTCTCTGCGGGTAGCGACGACGTCATAATGAGAGAACGCCGCGTCGAATCCATCTCATTGCGGAGAGGAAACCCTGCTTGGAGTACTACTCCCCCCTGTATAGCATCAATCGCGGATATCGCATCATCTCCATCTGGCCATAAAATCTGCTGTACCTCGTTAGCCACGCTTGTTATGTGCCGCACCCCAAATTCAGCCCTCTTCCGCAGCGCCGCCCCCCTCGCTCCCTTCGCGTCCGGCCCTTCCCTTCGACGCACACCAACGCGAGCGCGGAGATTCGATTGCCTCGTGTGAATCCACGAACCCGTATATGTACAAGTGTCACCCGCACACGTCCGACCGTCGAAACGATCCTATTTCCATGTACACTCGTACGTACCGTCAGGTACTACCCTTAATTATTTCGAGTCGAACTTAACGAGAACCGCCACGCTTCAACGTATCACTCGCGTTTTCAGGGTACGTACGTATGGATGTGACTCGCGTTTTTAATTTCGCGGAATGCGATTCAACGAGGCCACCGAGCACGGCGGATGATCTGTTTTCGGTGATAGGGTAAGACTCTCGACGTCCACCGCGTAATTGGTGGTGATCCTTGACGACCGATTACACCATGTCGAGCCGAGATATTGAACGTGGAACGCATTTGCTTAAAATGTATCGCGGGGAATTACCCAATGCCGTGCCACCTGCTGCTCCATTATAATAATTATTGCCGAGCCACGACGATTCATTTCGTCGGATACGACACTTTGCGGCAGTTGCGTCGCGCATTAATTATCCCTAGATGTTCGCCGATATACATATACATATGTATATATATATATATGTGTATGTGTATATAAACAGGCAACGTGTAGTTTGTCGTTTGATTAAAGTGGACCAAAGGGGAAGGAGACTATTTCGTAGGGAATTCAATACTCTTTGAGAATATGGAAAGTAGGGGGGAGGGGAGTGATTGCTTCCGTTGATTGATTTTTCGGAGCCTGATGATTCGATGGGGAAGTAAAAATGGTATCGATACGTCAGTTAATATTCGTCGAAATCCGACAAACGCATCGATCTTGGACACACGAGATCGAAACTCCGTATCTGCTTGAATCGTTCAAATATTAAAAGCGAAACGATAGCCGATCGATCGATTCTCCGATAGGGTCCTTTTCTGTTAGATACATAGAGTAGCCACGGAGATTCCGTCTCGTTGCTATTTATACTTCTCTTATAAAGCCGCGAAAGAATAAATAGCACGCGGAGCAGGGGAAAGTTGGAAAATTCGCGACGGACGTCATTTCAGTGAATGTGTATTGTAGCTTCCGGTTATACAGGTGGATGCGTATTCTCTCGATATCGATAATTCGTTTCTTCCTCGTCGGAGATACAATCTATAGTGAACACGCCGCCGTTACAAATTACATACGGCTAACCCTATAAATGTTTCTTCTAAAATTCTCATAAAATAAGAAGCAGTAATTTTGTTCCATTCTTGTCTCTCTTGTTTTACTCATAATAACTACCCTTCTCTTTCCAGGTAAGTACCTGTACAATTTTAACTTCAAAGTCGTCAAGGGGTAAAAGTATCGAAGAATTAATACGAAGAAAGGTAATTCATGAGACACAGGAAGTACGTACACTGTTCACGTCAAACTATCTGTGATATCTGAGGTAAATTATATATCACAGTATTATTAGTTATTAATGGCTTTTCGCAACTGTAAGAATAACTAAATACGGATATAAAAGAACGATTTTTCTCCTGAACTACACTTTATGTTTGACAATGAGACTATATCGAGAATATTTTTCATAAATTTGCTGTAGCGAACACGTGCAGATTTCAATCACGCGGTTTTTCATTTTCACTTATTATCTAATTATTCTTATTTAACTTAGTTGTTCTTGCGTTAAGAAGTAAATAAATTCACATAAAATGGAAAGCCTACTCCCAGCTTCTCGCATCAGGCTCCTTTCAAAATCATTTGATTTTTAAAAATACAGTACATAATATTAAATGTATTTCTGTGAATATCTCAGGAAGCCTGACAATGGGTATATGTATAAAGGAATCTCGTGTTGTTTAACATGATCCTTGACAAGATATCTCGAAATTCATTGGAGGTGGACCGCTTAATCCCCACTTTTGTTTATATTCCAAATAACTAACAATATTGTTATTGTTGAGGAAAAAGAAAAACATAACCCAGTAGAATTTCAATAAACTATAGAACCAGTCGTGGATCGTTATATTTCAGCTGTTCATGGTACTGCGTTTTGAGATGCAGCACGAAAGAATTATATTTTCTATTCTCTCACTGGTTGTTTACATTTCGCGTGATCGATATGCGTCCATCAAGTCCCCTCACACACGCTTGTATGTATATACGTCCGGGCGAAGTGCTGACAGACGAGTTTGAAATTGTTCAAAATGGTTCCATACGACACGTACATACATGGGGCTTTATTGTTAAAACCCATTCGTTACAAAAATATTTTCAATACGTATCGCCTCTGTGAAATTCTGGGCGAAAACAGCTTTCGACCTACGCTGTATGTTTCAGAAATTACCGATTCAGGACAACACAAGTGAAAACATTCAAAATGTGAACTATGTAAACCCGTTGGAGGAAAGATCAATAGTTATTCCTTACCCTTTGGATAATTTAATAATTCAGAGTGAATCCAGAAGTACATAGAATCACAATTTGAAAATTGTTTGTGAACATGGGAACAAGATTTATCTCCAAATAGAATAGAAAAAAACGAAACACTCATTCGGAACAGTATTTTCTTGTTATTAGCCGCACCCGGGTCATCGATTACCTTATAAGAGGGAAAGAATTACCAGTGTTGTAGGAGGATTCGTATCGTTTTTCAATCGAATTGCACCATTACCATATGCTCCCCAATATCGTTTCCCTGTCACAGTCTTCTCCTACATCCGGATCGAGCAGATATACGTGTATAACGTATACTCTATGTAGTACGTATCCATACATACGTACACGAAAAAGGGAGGAAGGAACCGATAGAATCGACGGCGTTTCCATGAAAGAAAACGCGGCTCGTTTCTCCCACGTGGATTCCACGGTGCTCGTACATTTGCCAGGGACTTTCATAGGTAGCACGTGTCTTTATGGTTTATGCGTCTAGCCGTAGGGCGGATGAACCTCGAAGAAACAGAACTGACTTGTACCCGATGCCAATATTTTATTACACCCCAGGATTCAGACATTTTTTGTGCCGCAATAAACTATCCTTTGCAAGAGGAACGGAATTAAAAACAAATCTTTTATTCGATCTGTGTCAAAGAAGTATTCAGAGGCAACTGCTAGTCACTTTTTCGATTTTCATCGTCGTGTACGGTTGCCACTATTTGGGATTGTTTAGACAACGACGAGCTGGAATCTAAGTTTCTTCATTCAATCTCGATTCTTTATCATGTATTTGTAACTTCTTTCTCATCGTCTGGATGTCAGACACGGTTTCTTACCAGCGTATCCCGTTTTCCATTGTCGCGTATGAAAAACAGTTCTCTAAGTACCAACACAATGTTAACTCTTATCTTCTTAATGTAATTGCACTATGATACATCGAAATAGCGTAAAGCATTTTCTAACGAAATGTATCGATCAAGTGTGACTGTTTATTTTATTTCTATACTTAATTCTTAATACGTAGTACGGCATATTTTGTAATCAAATCATATTTCAATAGTTTATTATAAGTACAATTTAATATATTAGTATAATTTATTTTATTATAATGTGATACTTCAATAGCTCAATAGTTTATTTCGAACGGTTCTTGTTACAATTGATCAGCAGTATAGAATTCGCGGAAAGCAATTCGATTCTAGTATGATATTTCCAACGTAGATAAGATAAGCTTATTCTTTGAAACGAATAGGTTGCTGCCTCTTATCATGGCCAGACGTAACTCGAGTAGAATTTTTCCTGTCGCATTATTTCGGCCACCATAGCTGCTCAAAATCCTTCACTCTTCCGCCGCGCTACGTCGAATTTCCGATCGCAAGTCAGCCGAGATAGTGCTGAGAAACGAGTGCGTCGATCAGTTGGCAAAAAACGGAATTCAGAAGTCGCTTCGAATTTATTCAACGGCGCATTACATACTACTGACCAAAACTTCTTAGTGAAACAATTTGAATCTTATTTTTATAGGGTGTCTAGGCCGATTTTGACATCTTGATAACTTCGGTATTTATCAAGAATATGTAAACCGGTTTGAAAAAATAGATAACATAATTTGGTTCTCGATATATTAATGAATAACGTCACAGATTCTGCTGTGACGTTTAATTAGCATCGCGTAATTAGGCTCGAAAAACAGGTATTATTAGGCTCTGATTAAACGAAAACGCTTGAGCGTTACAATGCTCTGTCTACGCCCATCGTGGCGATCGCATCAAGATTTAGTTGTCAGTCGGTGCGCAGCGAATTTCTATGCGACACGCAGAGGCTCCCAACGGTGTGCACGCTGCGGCCGTAAATTAGGTATCTGGCAACGAATCAAGAGAGGTTCTTGTAGTCATGCCACATTATTTTCCGCGGTCAAAGAAGCGTGTACATGTGTACACGTATGCGGACGTAGGAACACGGAAATGATGGTCGCACGGGAATTATTCCGCCTGCTAAATCGTGTCGATATGATGCTCCAACATAAGTAATTTCCGATAATGATGTATGCGCAGGTGTAACGACTCGGCATCTGGCAATCTGTTACTACTAATTATTCTACAATTACGGTCATTTCAGAGGATAATGGATATGCAAATTTAATCCAGAAATGCAATATTGTTGTTCTAATATCAAATGTGTTCGTCATCGCAATTTCTTAGCTTTACTTTAACTCGCCTTTAAAGATTGATTGTGTAAAGATTTGAGACACTTCATACATATTTAAAATCCAATAAATCATGAATTCATGTACTACGTATGTATCTAACGTTATTGTTGGATTATTTAATAATATTTATAACAAAAATGAATCTTATGTTGAAAGACACTATCCGTAGCATATCGTGTTTTTAATTCGATGCTACCAAACCGATAAGCTTATGGTTGTTTATTATTGAAGGCCTGGGTCACAAACATTGTGCAGGGTCAGGATTTGGTTTTCTGTAATTGGGCTCTGAAACTTTTTTAAGAGCTCTGCTTCACGTTCAGTGCATTTTCCTAATGCATGACGTCCTTTTAAGTTGTTCAAATAAAAAGAACAGTAAAAGTTACATTAAAGGAGTCTCATTTATTAATCCATTTCTAATAGTTACTCATAAAGCGATGTAAAAATTATAGCGTTTCTAAGCTTGATTCGATGCTCGGTTCTACATTTCTTTGATTTAAATGAAAAAGAAATACGTTCTATATTTGTCAAATTCGTCATAGTGTCTCCTAAAAGATGGTAAGAAGAAATAAGTAAAGAATTATAGAATTATCTATAAAAATCTGAAAGTGACAATTCCGGAAAAAAAAGTTTGACAAAAGATTTTATACAATCATCTTAGAGTTCTCTTTGAACCATGTTATTTTAGTTAAAAAAACTTTCGATCGAACTTCTAGCAGCAGAATAATCTAAGCTGATTCACCCAGGTGGTCCACCCAGTACACTTGTACCTCTTCGGTCAGCCATTTATTGCGTTTCTATTATTTTATTTCCGCAGAACAAACGATCCGATGGAAAAACGTTGGAAGACAGAGTTGTTAGAGTGGGACACGCATCGAACGGTTGTCGACCTAAAGCATGAAAAAGCTCCGCGCACCAACGCGAGAATCCTCCCGCGTGTGGTCCAGGGTTGTACGTAGTCCGTGCATCGTATGATGTTTACTCGGTTACAGAGCCATACCTATGCACACGCGTACGTGTAATGGGAACGATACGTTTCCCCGACACGTAACACGAGTACCGTGCTCCGTTACATTATTTATCACTTCGCGGTCATTTGTACCGGTGCTGAATATATCCCCCTCGGCCGCGTTATCTACGCTCATACCGTCTCATCGAGTCCATTCCGGGCCTCGCTCAAACACCGTTAACGTTCTACGAAAAAACAGAACTATCGAACGACATTCCCTCGTTTTTACCGACTAACCGAATCCAGAAATTGTCGTCAGTTTCAAGCAAACGCGTCTACAATAAACAGAACTATTGTCCGAATATTTTATGTCCCCTTCAGTACATTTATACTCATGTACGACATTCTTTTTGTTGCATATTTCAAAACTGATTCTCACAGATTGAAACTCATTTTAATTATCAAATGCTGTGTGTTAGTGCGAGACTTTTTGGCAGACGGACTTGCAACGCGAACGTCTCGCGTTCATCCCGGTGACAGTTACAAACGACGCGTTATCTGTAAGGATTGTACGCCGAAAGGACGATAGGAAACTAGTGAGCACCTGCTGCTACCCCGACATACATATACCCGTCGTGCTGTACACACATCTCCGTCGTCGTTCAGTTCCAGCCCCTCTGGCCCCAGTTCGTCTTCAGCTACTCTATAAACCCGCGTCAATGGGAACGCAATCACCTCCAACCCTTTTTCAAGCAGCCACCCTTTTGCCGTTCGAGCCACCGAGGGTAAAACCGAAAGAGAAAAAGAGAGGACTCGGTGTGAGCGAGCGAGCTGGCGGCGATGGTGAAGGGTGGAACGAGTCCTGTATACAAATGGGAGTGCCGACTCTGTGTCGAGATTAAGTCGAAACGTCCTGCCCGGGTCGCGGGAGCAAATTTTCTGAGATTCCTCGCAAATCGTTTTCCCTCGGGGCGTTCTTCCCGAGCTCCCGCGGATAAAATAAGATTTTTTTCCTCGATGATCTGCGACTACCTCACGACAATTAATTTACAGCGTTGTAAAACGATTAGAAGAACTTAAATTCGAGTGATTAAACTGTTGTTTGAATTTCACTCTGATAGATTTAATTATATCAGAGATGAATACGCGTTTCATACTTGTGTGGTGTACCTTTAGTACCTACGTTATCATTTCTCCTTTATTTTATCTCGTGATGTAGAAAATCGAATATTTGGATAACTACTGCTTGCTTAATCGAACGTCCGTATTGTCAAATATTCGAATAATCGAAAGGCTGCTGTATTAAATTGAATGTAATTAAGAAACTTTAACAAGTTCTCCTCGGAGAACTTTTTAATGAAAATATACTAGTATAGAGATATTGTAATGGAATCACGCAATAACATTATGAAACGTTCATTCATAAAAGACAGGATAAAATCTATTAAAACTGTTGAAGAGATGACAAAATCTGATATTCTTAACAATATCTTTCATTTCGCTTCTCTATAAACCGGAGTTTAGCGGAATATTTTATCAGCTATGAAAGTACGAACGAGTCTTGAAATGATATAAAACGATTACGTTCAACAGTTTCAAGAGTGAATTTATAATTATGGTTGTTCTCAGGTTTGAAAATACTGAGAAAACGAAGTAACGTGGGTTGCCCACGTTGAGTATATCTACGCGTTATTAAATTATATTTATTACATCGTGTAGTTACACGCAAAACCACCCGTGAAGTTAATAGTCTATTACCATAGCGGTGAACAGCTGGATAACGCTCACTTTACGAGAATCACGTTAGACTCTGTTTCTGCTAATGAATTTAATTTGCGACGCTACAAGACAGATCTACATAATATCTTCTGTCACGTACCCCGCGTTGCCAATTCTGTTCCTTCCGCTAACGGTCTACCTTTACGACACGTAGCAGCTTAATTACGCGTTATGTCATTTGATATTCATTTTTTAATTTCGGGCTATTAGGAAGAATTGACGATCATAGAATATCGAGACTTTCGAAGTTGCTGTTAATATTTGTTTATAAAGAAACAGTAATAAATTGTATAAATAATTCTTTAATTGACCGTCGTGATCTCACAGTTATTAATAAAAATATTTAATAATTGTATTAAAATTAGCATTGAGTGTCGATTTAACAAAAGTCATCGTCGAACATCGTTTGTTATCGTTGCACAATTCACGATAAAACCGCAAGCTGAATACACCCGCGTAATTAAACGAACAAACTGCACGATATTGTACGCGATTCACCGAGGACAGTATCTAGACAATAAATTTAAATTCGTCGCGGCGAAGTCGTTGGTAAAGTTTTCCGGTGCAATTATCGCCGTTGGGAAGAGAAAGAGGGAGTGAGGAGGGAAAGTGTGAGTTTAAGAACGGTCAGAGAGAGAGACAGAGAGAGAAATCGTTGCGGAGTCAACAGAAATCCGGACGAGCGATGATCGTGGGAAAACGATATCAAAAGTGTTCTTCTAACAGTGATAACAACAAGCAGAGGAGGCGAGAAAGCGAGGCGGAAAGTCAGTCCGCGAGTCATCCTCTCTTCCCGGTGTCGCTGTACTTGAGTAAATATAAGCGTGACGTGAATCTTGGCACCACTCAGGCAACGTTCTCTTTCTCTATTTTCTCTTTCCCCTCGTCTTCTTTATTTTCGTCAACATTTTTCCAAATACATTAAATATTTGTACATGTAGGATGTGATCGTTCATTGAGTTAAATGTTTATTTCAGATTACTTGTAGAGAATTAATTATCAAATTAAAAGTTATTTTCGTAGAAAAAAATTAGAAGCAGGATGATTCTGCTAATAATTATTAATTTAATGAAAGATATGTTAAGATTAACATAATGAAAAAGTATTTTATAATATACTCAATGTGTTCACGCCGTGATTTATCGCACAACTCAAACAGAACGTATATACAATATATACTTTCTACTAAATCCATGTATAATTATTTTATTCACTGGATGATCGAAAATATATTCAGAGCAGAAAATGAGTTCTCGACTTTGATAGACGCATCGTGGTTGTAGCCACAGAATCGCCCTTACGCAATTCCATTCGATGGGACATCGGACAGACTTTCTTGCGACACGATGGTCGCTTTAATTTGTCGTCGACCAAACGTGTCCCCGACCCACTCGTCCCGACGACGAAGCTGTGTCCAGCTACTTGACGAATATGAAATGCCGAACCGGAGGGAAACTCCATGGGGAAATCGGCCGAAACTGATGAGACCATATTTTTTGTCCGCTTTTATTTGTTCTCTCCATCTCCCCTTCGGTATCTATGTTTGTTCCTCGTCTATGTTTCCATTGAATGACTGTCCCTTTGACTAGCACTTTCGAACATATTCAGGGGAGTTAGTCTGTTGAGGCATTGAAGTGGTTTCAGTTTCGTATATTAGAAAATATATAAATAAATGCAGAGGATTATGGAAAATGTGAATTGAACGAAACCAACAGAATAGTAATAAAACTAATTAATTGCAAGCACTGAGTTTTAAACATTGCAAAAAGTTTGTGCGGATTTTTAGAACAAAATTTAACCATATATCTTCTTTAAATCATTATTTTGTTTAATAAAGTTATCGTCATTTATTTTCACAATTCTGTTCAAACGATTTACGAGCTTGTACATTCCTTTCCTATAAAATTCCTAAGTTCTAATTCTAAGAAATAAAGCAAATAATCGCAACTTTCAAATACGAACTTCATTCCCTATTTGTTAATATTTAGATAAAAGTCGATTTGTCACTTATAATAATGAAAACTGCTCGAAATTTTATTTACTATATGCATTTGGAAGTAATTAATTTGGTAAAAATTTTTAATCGGTTTATTTGTGGTGCTTCGTACAAATAAAATACCACACTGATGCAAACTTGATATTTGTATGGAAATGATTATCTATTCCTGTTTATGGCTTCATTAGTTATAAAAGATGTTCGCGAGAGTAACATCGGCTCGACCGTTAATGCAGCCTCTCCTTTTACTCGCGAGGTCGATAGGGAAAGATAGCTCTTCCGTTGAACAAAACTTTTACTATTAAATACTAATTCAGCCGGCAATCTCTCGGGTATTGGCCCGTTACCGTTCGAAAATGGAGAACCTCGGTGTCCGTTTTTTACTCCCTTTTCTCTCTCAATTACACTTAAGAGGTATTGATTTTAGATACGTGTACAGACATCAATAATTAGTTGCATATCGTTAAATTTTTATCGAATCGATAAAAAATATTATTCCAGATGTATAAATCGACTAAGCAATATTTTATGTATTGTAAATAATTTTCACTGCAATGTAGAATTAAGATTGATATAAAATTATATTTGCCTATTCGTTTCAATGTACGTGTAGTCAGTGGAAAAGGTACTATAAAAATTATTGTAGCTTAACTACCGAAATAATTTCACGTAGAATTTAGTTCTCCAGGTGAATCAGGTCTGGGCCAAGTGATCTCACTTGGTGCCTTGCTTTTTATCTCGGAACTGGTCTTTCGTTCTAATTTTCAGTTGAGTAGGTACCTGGTTTCGTTTCCACCGAGAAAACTGAGATTTTCAAAATAATATAAGTACTGTGATATATATTTTTATATGCATTTATTTTAACGCAACCTTCTTAGAACTGCGAGTATTTCCTCTTGCATGCTCGCTCTCGAAAGTCCGAACACGAATAAAGAGAATTCTGAAAAATTCTGTTCGCTCTCTTCGTAAATTTGGAAATAGCCGAGAATGTCAGAAAAGCTTCTCTACCTCTCAAATAAAAAATAGTTTCATGTCTGGGAAAGACGGTTCTGAGCGTGTGGCCGCAACAGATATCGATTACTAATTTTTATGATGAATTTTATGATGCGCGAAATTTACGACCTCGCTATTCCTGTTGCGCCAGCTATATATCTTACAACCTGTTTACCGAACGTTTAAATAACCCTTTTCCACGTCCGTGTCTCTTTGACCGAAATGAAACGAGCAAACGACGGAAGGAGCGTTCCAAGAACTTTCTGATTAATGACGCGCGTGTATTAACGTTTCGCTGCTGCGCGCATTCATTTGAACCGCGAATGGCCGTTTTCCCTTTTGAAATTGTTTCAATAAATGATTAAGGCGCGGCAGTAACCGACCAACGGATGCGATGAAAGGGCTTCGCCTAAATAGGATACGGAGCGGCAGTAATTCGCGTCGTATGATTACGAAAGACGAGAATTTGCGTATATACCAGGCGTTGTCCCATCAAAGCAATTCGACGCGCAGAACGGTGTCGTATCGGAGTTCCGCGCCGCGCGGCACGCCGATAAATATCGATCCGCCCGATGTTTCACGTGTCCGCGTGGAGGGATTATTCGGCTGGGAAAAAGGGGCGGGTTGTAGGGTGAAGGGAATAACCTCGCGGTGGGGCAGGTACCGGCGAAGGGGTTATTTCAGGAAATACGAGCTGTGTCGCGCAACCCTTTCACTAGGGGCACGTTCCGCCGCCGCAGTCGCCACTGCTCCCGAAACTATGAGAATTGGTCAAGGTATGCTTGAATCGATATTTCGATTGCGATAAAAATTATTTCTCCATCGAGGTTCCAACGGCGACTAAATACTGGGAAATTGAAAATTCAGGCTACTTCTATTGAAAACAGAAACACATCAAGGTTTTCTTTACCCAAAAGATGTAAGTATAAAATGGATCATCAATAGTGGACGCATGGCATTTTGTGACATCAAGGTTTAGTAAATATTGTTAGACTTTATGTACGTATATATTATCAATTATGTATATTCATTTTTGCATAGCGTGCAAACGTCTTTAAAATATTCGATTAAAATGAAGTAAAAAGAGTTTCATTTATTAACCCATTTCCAATAAATCAATATAAACGAAATTATTGACAGCAACGTTTTAGATGATTTCGTCTATGTGAGTCGCAATTTTATTACTGGTAATTAAAATGTTTTGTTGATTCCTCAGTCGTTTTGTACTTTGGAAAAGGTTTACGAAAAGTCCACGTTTCATTCATGATCTCCACGATTTATCAGTAAGATGATTTAGCAGAGGTAGGAACAATCAGTGGAATCAGAGATCCAGGCGGATTGCTGGAAAAGCACGATAAAGCACGACTTTCAGGTACTATCCCAGCGGACAAATATTATTTTCCATTGCGGATGCACTCGACTGGCTGCGCAAGAAGAGGCTTAAGCATCCGCGGTATAGGCTTTCTGTCGTCGTCGGCGATGCGATCCTCCACGGTTCACTTAATTTCTCATTTCTCTTCACGACGATACGAATGGCGTTACATTATTCTCCTCCGATATGCCCGTCAAGATACGGAACAGATTTGCCTTCCCCAGTGACCTTACTGATACATTCTGCGCAAAAATGTCGATGTGTTCGCAGCGGCGGAAACCCTCGCGCTGCACGGGCGTCTCGCCCCTTTCAACATTTCGCTGAAGATAATATTGCAGCCCTCCTGGTCCCAGTCACGTTGGATGTATACTCCTCATTCGATCAACCCGCCATGCCAGCCTGATTTCATCCTCTACTTCGCCGGGATATTGTTTAGTGGTTGATATCGTACATATGTGGTTACGTTCTTGCGAGCCAAGTTCAAAGTGACATAATCTAAAATCGTTCCGCAGGAATGGATTCGAAATTGCGTTTGTCATTGTTTAAATTGTAACAAATGGAAAATATCGAAATGTAAAATTAGGAGAGATATACATTTTATTTATCTTTTAACAACCTCGAAAATGTAAAAGAAAAATGACTGTAAAATAGGAAATGAAAGTCTGATAATCCATCATTTTGGAGGACGATCCAATTATCCTTGTCGTTGAGGAAAAAATTATTCTGCGCTTTCTCAATATTCTACAACTAGATTTTACGAGATTTCGATGTCCGCTGACCGAGTTCGGAACTCTCCCTCGTCTTTAGGAAGAGGGGATTAATTCTTGGTTGAAAGCTATGAGAAGAGAGTTCGAGAGGACCAGCGAAATATGCCGTCGTAAAGAAAGACGAAACGAAAGTCGGGTGGTGGCGGCACGTCGAATTTCCATTCTCTCCCTCCTTCTCTCGCCTCTCCTTTTTTTCCGTTCATTCTCGCAGTTATTTTTCCCTTTCATCACGCTCTCCCCACCTTCTCCATTACCGTTTGTTCTTGCCTATCCTTTTTCAACTGCCTCTTTGTTGCGATTCCCCGTTCCCTCCCCACCTATTCATCCCCCTGCCCCCACGCCGTAGCTCCGTCCTCGTCCCGCGGACTCAATTGTCCTTTTCCATCCTCGTTTTTAGCCTGACCAAAGCGTTCTGAAAGCCGCCCCGAAGCTTTTGAGGCGTGAAAAAAGGGCGCCGTAAAAAATGTTATTAAAATATGTTTAGAGTTCCAACGGGGCTGGGGAGGGGGGGTGTAGGAGGTTGGAAACATTATGAATATTAAGTGGGCTCTCGCGCCAAAGCGCGCGCACACAGATTCCGCCGATGCGCCCTGCACCCTGTTTATACACATAGGTGCATATGTACGCACGTAAACAATGAAAAGCATATTCGGTATCGAGAGGCTGATATCATGGAGAAACCACAAAATTTGTTACGTTGTTACATTATGCGGGTAAGCATTATGCGAGATATTTTCTCTGTTGGTCGTTTTACGCGCTTGTGATACTTGCTCGTAAATTGTCTACCGAAATTCTGGTTTTTGTATGGAAATTATAGAAGACGTTAATGTGCACGCAGAACCTAATACCACACCTGACAGGAAATTCCCTACTTTGATAGTACGACGTATTTTTCCACATAGCTACAATAATAAGGAATATAAATGAAGATAAAAACAGATATTGAAGAATAAATTTATACATTTAAAACGCGATAAGTAAAAATTTATTGAATTGAACCGATGTGCTGAATTGTGGATTAATGTTTGCAATTCAATTTGCGATGAATATTTAAAGAAGCATAAATAACGTCGCATTGCAAAAATTTGTAAAGAATCTGCACACATAGGTATCTCGATCTCTCTTTTGTTGAAATTATTCCCACCATATTACGCTTTGGTATACTTACACAATAATTTTCATGGAACATATGTACCAGGGCCTCCTACAACGATATAGACACAAAAGGAAAATCAATAATCTACCATTACGAAATCCATTTTCAATCCTTTGTAAAAGTTCAATTATTAATATCAAAGCTCATGTTACCCTTTGTTGTATTAAAAATTTCGCACAACACAAACGGGACTTTTCAATGCAAAAATCATCCATTACCCAGCCAGTCCGGGTTAATTGGACACAACTCTACGAACTGACAATGAAATTAACGAGATCCTAGTTACACAATATCATTTTCAAAATCTGTCAAAGTTCGAAGTACCAAAAACGTATATTGGGAATAAATAATTGTCATCGAATAGATAATGAATTATTTTAAGGTTGTATGAACCCTTACATAAAAACAATGACAAAGTATTGAAATTTTAACAGTTACTAGAATAAAACATTACAACAAAATTTTAGAAATTTTGCGAGCCTATTTAACACTTCATCTTCAATTCTTATGTCGAATGCCAGAATTTTAATTTCATTTATTCAAAATGAGAATTCAACAATTCTTAATACATGATTTGAGAATATTTTAAAGTTGA
>NW_017134690.1:202378-206034 GCF_001652005.2 Ceratina calcarata | reverse complement strand
TTATGTTTTAATAGTGTTCACAAATACTTATTGAGTGTTCAACGAGTAATAAAAGTACAAAGACCCAGCTAAAATATAAAGGCAGTGGTATCGCGAATCTGTCAGAGCAGCTCGATGCAACCTGGTACACAGATGGATGTGACGGTAACAAAAGCAGAACAAGGTAACGTCTCTTGACAGAAACGGAAAAAGAAATATTTTGTTCCTTTGAGACCGGCGAAACGGTCGTGAGCGTGTTAATTAATGCTAGGAAGCGAGTTCCGCTGACGGTCGAACTCGATGCGCCGTCTCTTTCCTACACCTCCATGTAATATTTGTCTGCGTGAAGATTAAACACACATCAATTTTTCATCAAATGATTCTCTAAAATCCTCTTCGTTATGTTTATGCATTAATCACTTGTTTACTCTATCAGTATTATAGTTATTCAATTTGACATGTACATGCAGAGATCAAGCTTATACTGTTTAGACACGACCTTGTTTAGTCTCGTTTAATCCCACATAATCCTATTTAATCTTGAATCCGTCTTGCCTACAGCACACAATCTTGTTTAATCTTGCGTAGCCTTGGATACTTTTAATTAAATTAAAAATTCTATTCTTTAATTTATTTCATTTCTTATCATAGGTTTCTTTTTTATTTAAGGTTGTTAAACCTCACAGAGATTTATTACAACTGCATATTATGCAATTATTACAAATAATATTTTCAATTGTTGTTATATACGGTGATCACAATCTTTTAGAAATGTATAAATAGAAAAGTATGTCAGAATATTAGTTATCATAGTTAACGGTAGGATTGCTTGAGACGTTGATAACGTTATTAGTGACATAGAAATAGTAACGTGGTGTTAAAGACAAAAATACACTGGTTGATAGTCTACTCGTACAGCTAGCCTGTGGCATTTTATAGACACGTCTGACGTTAAATGAATTCTTTATCGTATCCATTCTTATTGTCAGAAAAAGGACACGTATTGTTCAGTAAAAATACTATCGCTCTGCAGCCTGATTCATTTGATTCCATTCGACCTCGGCTACGACTAGCACATCAGAGAAAAGATTTAATTTATCCGTAGTCTGTTCTGGATATTTGTACAAAAATTGTTAGCAACAATTAATCTTTAAATGCCTTGTAGTTGAAACATGAATATTTTCAAAACTCCAGCTCGAAACTCGTACGAGCCACGTTTTAAATTGTATGTATTCTCAAATTCGCGTGTAGTACGTGTTCGCATTGAACAATCGGGAGGTATACTTTTATTTCCGCCACGCGTTGTCATCGGAGCGCCATTAATGCAGAAAATAGCAAATCGTTGTCCAGGCCTGTAACTGGATTCGCGGGTTTCGTCCTACAAAGAATCGACCGGTGCGCGTGCGAATTATAAAGAGCAATAAAATCCAGACCTCGCGGACGAATAAATGAAACGTGAAATTCGCTTTGTAAATAATTCAATGGCGCTCCAGCGGCCGGGTGAAGTGCACTTGCGCCGACTGCGCGCGCGAGCGTATTAGCAGCCGCGCGGCTAAATTTGCGCGCTTTCTCGTCCGGTGGCTGTGCTCGCGTTTAAAATTGAAGTGACCAAAAGAGAAAGCTTAAATGCGATACGTAAGTGGATGTTCTTAGAGCGTTTTGAAACTAGGAAACGTGTTTGATCTTCGATGGTCTTTTTCTAAAAACTTTAAGTGGATCGTTGCGAGAAATATTTTTAAAAGCTCCAGCGTTAAGTGCTTCCAAGTATACCAGGAGGAAATTTTTATTGATCGTTAATCTTTAAAAGATACTTGCTAATATAATTGGTAATCATTAATGGCCCGTGTCGTGTCAACCCCATCAATTCTTGAAAGTGCTCGACGCGAGCCTCGAGTCTTGTTTGGAGAGCACGCGAGTCCAGTGTAGTGTTCGATTCTTCTCAATTGTATTTATACTCGATGAGCGATTCTAGACAATCCATTCCTCCAGATATATGACCAAGCCCGATCTCGATCATATACGCGATGATTATTGTACATGTTTCGGATTTATAGCTATTGGTATTAGTCACTTCGTTAATTTGCACGTAAGCTATTACGGGTTCGTTTCTGTAGTTTTCGCAAACGCTGTGCAACACATTGATAAAGTTTTTTACGCTATCGAATAGAGAAGTACGTAACGCGTACAGTGTGAGGAGCCGATCGATTTTTCTACGGTTAGACGTTTCTGAATTCCACTCATTGTACACCGGAAACTCTAATTCCCCAGGGCTAATCTCCGCGCCGCTTCTCCGGGTGAACTTCTAAAAACTTCCACTCGAAGCGGTAACTTTCCCGTCAGCGGCACGCTCCTGGGGGTTAAAAAGACTCGTGCGAGGGATGACGTGCGATCGACAGAATTCTACTGGAAACTTGTACCCGTGGTCGTAGAATCGATACTTGGAAAAATATTACTACGCCCGATGCACCGTTTTCAACTTTCCACTTCTATTTCTGCTTGGCTTCGCTGCTGTTCCGTGGGCCTTCTGCATTTTCCTCGGTTGCTTCCCGCACACTTTTCAGCTACTAACGGTTTTAGAGTCTGATATAGCTATTCAATTAATTAATCAAATTATCTTCTCGTAACTAGTATCCTTGTAAAGGTTTTGTGGCGGTAGCCTTGATTTTATGGGGAAAGATTTTCTTCGCACGTCCTCAGGCCAAGTCTTTGTACAGTCCTCGAAGCGAAGAGTCAAAGCGCTGATGCAATAAAACATTTGTTCTGCAGACGACTTCCTCTTCGTTCTCGACGGTGTAAGACACTGTTTGTTAGCGTCATTCATGCGAATTTTCTAATTTTAGAGGGTAAGATCGAATCTTTGTTAAGGACACTTCGTGTCCGGCCATCCTAGAAGGTAGATCTGACTCCTTTGTTATGCATACACATATATTGTATATATTATTTAATACATAAGTTATTATTACAAAACCAAACTCACTTTAATGTCACAACCGATGAATATTCTAAAATCTTATCGTAGATTTTAGCATTGTATCTCAAATCTCATCTGACGTCTCGCACCCGAGACATTCTCACAAATTGTCCGACGCACCGAATCCGTCAAACGTTCACGAGGAACGCTTTTTCAAACCGAGCCAACGCGCACGACGAGATCTACGGGCGCGTTTCGCGTTGGGAAAATTCATAGAAAGCATCAGACGATTGGTCAGGGGCCATTCATTTCCGCGGGATGCACTAATCATTTTGGCACGGTTTAATAATTTGAAAGCGGCGAAACACCGAACACATGGACGTCGATACGAACACGGCGCGCTTGTAATACGGTTCATGTGTGTCAGTTTAACGAACCTGTCCGCGATGAAATAATTTCACCGGATCCCTCTCTTCGAAATATCACCGATTCGCATTCCCCTCATTTCTGAATACGATCCCATAGTACTCAATAAAAAATGTTATTTTTATGGTAACCATGATATCAATTCGCAAACCTAATCCGCCCGAGGTCATCATTAATAATTAAATGTACCTACGAGTCTCGTAATCAGTTGTACATAAACTGGAAAAGCTATTAATTGAAACATGACAGTAATGTTCAATCGCATACAATCATGCACTCGCTTTAACTCGTTAGGCTTCATGTTAATTTTACAATATATCGAAATAAATTAATATAAAGT
>NW_017134690.1:194913-201299 GCF_001652005.2 Ceratina calcarata | reverse complement strand
ACACGTATTAAAAACGTTATGGTTCTTCACAGTCAACACTAAACCTACCATGCACCGGTCGAATAACCATTTCTAATTTCTTCTACAAGAAATAAAAAGAAAACGAAAATTATTTAATCTAGTACCAAACAGTCAACATTAAATCGTACTAAAATTAAAAAAATGTAAGTAGAGCACATTAGTGTACACTTTTAGAACGTCTAGTGTTAATTATTAAAATCTTCATACAATGAAAATTAAAAATCTGCGTGTTTAGTGTTTTACTATTTAAAATACAATACTGATTCGATTCTATCACATACATATTTAGTTCGGTACATATGTACGTGACTGCTATGTAAGTCAATAAGAAGTATTTAATGAGATTGTAAATTAACTCTATATGTACAAGTCATTCATTAATACAATGCAAAACTTATAAAATACACTGTGGTTCAGAGCATTTATACAAATCATTTTGTTGAATATGGTTCATCGTAATATTTAATTTAATTTGAGAATGTAGATTTGAATAAGTGTTAGTCGGCTACGCTATCATGAAAATTTTATGTCTGTCTGTATTCATAACTGCGTCCCTATCTGTATCTGTATCTACATCTGCATTTATATCCGTACAGTATCTCTGTCTATATCTGTATCCGTCTCCGTATCTTGTATCTGTATTTGCCTGTGATCGTATCTGCGTCTATGTCTCAATACATATTTGTATATACAAGCTGGCCAGTATATAATTATCTGATCCGAGGCGAGCACTGTATTTCGCACGTAATAATCCAAGAATGCATATTCGTACATATTATCTACAATGATTAAACTAGTTTTTAATGTAAGCATTGAAGTTCTTCCTGAACAAGTCAATGAACAGCGATTTTATTTTGTTTTGCAGTAACTAGTTATCTCGTAACCTCGACCTTGGTTATCGAGGAAATACGATTACTAATGATTTCAAAATAGTCTCTACTACATAAATCCCCGAAACTGTACAATTCAGACTTCACGGAAGTATTCGAGATATCTTATTCATTACAGGAATACGAGATATTTTACATTAAGCTAACCGAAGACTTATCTGTGTGTAGTGTGAAATTGCATCAGTACTACTTGTGATTTATTTTCTACCATTCGTACCCTTTGTCCCGTGTATCGAGCAACAGTTTTCGCAAGCATTACTCGCGCCTCGTTACGTAATGTGAATTAACAAGGATCTATTAGAACGACTCGCACGTAATACGTGTAAATCCGTGTTGTCCGCGGTACGAACCGACGGTGAACGGTAGCGTTGCATTGTCACTCGAAAATTGTACCAAAGGCGATGCCAGTAGGAAGTAACCGTGGAAGAGCACGGATGCATTAAACTGGCGAACTTGCGACAGTCGTGACAAATGGCTCTTGGGGCCGTTCCTGCTACTATACTAACATCATAATGAAACTCGTTCTACCAAAAACGTCGCGGCGCATAATTAGAGTTCTTTGTGGGCCACCCGGCCGCGCGTAATTATTCTTAACTTGTACAACAAATTATCCGGTTTATAACGGTCGGCTAACAATAAGAGGAGGAGGACGGAACGTTACGTTGGCCACATCGGCGCGTGTTAGAGCAATTTACCATTACCGCTAGTCGAACATAATCGGGTCACACATGGCTGATAATGTCAACAACGCCGAGCTTATTTACAAGATGACAGATGGTGGCGGAAATGTTACTTACCGTCTGGAGTACGAATCATGGCTCCGTTACGTAAATCGTTTAAACATGTTCGTTTTTGAGGTCGTTGCATGGCACGATAGGGACAACATTTATAGTCGCTATCTTGCGAATCTTCGGAACCATGTAAATGTCACCCGACTCATTTGCTATATTTTCACTTATTCACCTTATACCGTCTCCTATGCGTGCGCCAACAGTACTCCTCGACCATAAATTACCGCGTCATCGCACCCCAAGCATAATCGAGATACAAGCAAATGGATCAAATCCCATCGTGTGACAAACGCGCGTGTACGACGAGAAACCATCGACACATCGGACAAATGGATATTCACTTTTAAAAGTTGCATGACCCGATGCGATTACCATTCCCAGCTGGGCTAGGAGTCGTAGGCGGCGAGCCAGCGTCAGATGACGCGTTCTCACACGAGGGACGACCCTCGCTTCGTCTCATTTGACAATATCTAGGGAATGGAAGGCCATCGACAGGGAGGAGGTAAGGTGCGAGACGGAAAGTACTCTTTATAATGAGTCTTCAACAATTCGTATGTCGAAAGTGGTAAAACGAAAATTATAAGTCTGTAGAAACAGTTTCGTGATTACTCATTTTTACTGAAATATGCTGGTTTCATTATTAATATGAAAATTTTTGTAATCTATGCAAAGATGATAAGCGAACACCTGTTTCATGAATCTCTGCAATACACTTATGATTGACAGAGGACAAAGTTTATTTATAATTAAATTTTTATTGGGTTTCCATAGAGTGAACGACAGTAAAAAAATACCCAAACTGATTTATTTATTGTTTTTATTAAAAGAAACGTTTGAAAAGTTTAGTGATATAAGTTGTCAGAGTTTAAAATAATGTATTCAAGTCAATTAAGATGCTGTATATATGTATCTACTGATCTATCAGTAATTCAGTAATCTTAATCTACAGTAATAGTATATTTTGAAACTAGTAAGATTAGTACGATTAGCTGTCGGTTTAAGATTATGAATTATTTGCGCTTCTAGTTTCTAAGATTAGGAGTACCGGTCTACGAATCATCATCTAATCACGTTTCCAATGTAAGACACGTCTATTTCTGATAATTTATTCACGGCGTTCTGCGCTAAAGAGGACTCCAAAAATAATCCGAGGAGAGAATGTAATTCATCAATTGATAGGAAGCAAATAGAAGGTGAACGAACGACAACGTCGACGACGTCGACGACGACGACGGTGCGGCTCGACGGAGCAAGCTAGACCAGAGTAGGTAACGCGAAGCCAGAGGGGGTGGTGAGCGTTGGTGGCGCCTCCAAGCGTCCTGGCCGTGATAACAGGGGGGCGGACGGATGCGAGGCGACGCGATGAGGCGACGGATCCGTCTTGCCTCAGTCGACGTCAAGCCGTCGCGACGCGTGCGTGTTCTCTTTTGCCGGTTTCACGAAGCTCGCGGGGCTCGCGTGTCTCGTATACAGCGTGACTGGTCTCATCCGTGTTCGCCCACCTGTTCGCTCCAGCTAACCGATCGCGAGCAGTTTGACTACGACCCGTTGTTTCGTACACTAATCGTTGACCGTTCGGTTGGTGCACGTGCATTATTGTCGTCGTAAATTCCCGCCGGGGTTACACGATTTTTAGGGGTTCTCGCGAGTGACGTACTCGCGGCGTAGATTCGCGGTTGGGATTCACGCGGCGCGTGTGTGGAAAACGGTAATCGTGTTTACGTGTTTTGGTCTCGGTTAAACTGGAGCTGTGCGTGATAGCTACGTATCCATTGAAGGAAAGTCGCACGGAGTGAGGAAGAATCTTGTGCCGGTCGCGTGGAAAGTCAGTGAGTCGATCTACTTGGTGATAATAATCAGTGTGAAACATCCCTTGGATTATGACAGTCGGGTATGTACAGACTTTCGTCTAACCTCTGTTACAGTCGCGTTGAAGTCACGGACAGGTTTCACTGATATTGTATATTACATATTATCGGGTTTCATATTTACAAGTGAGGTTACTGCTCGTTGTTAAATTATGTTAGTGAATTCTTGTAAAGAAATAGTTGACAGTCGGTGATTTCAATTTGACTGTTCATATCTGTAGTGGAAGTCAAGGCGGTTTCAGTCGTTCGTGTTTAATGTCATTCGGTCGTTTCCCGAATATTCGTTGCCGGTGGAATCGACGTACGAAAGTAAAAATAATGTGCGATGATAGGAGGGATTCGTCAGAGAGATGGTCGAGTTCCCACGTTCCACATTGTCCACGCTTTGCGTTATTAACGCGAATTTCATGTCCGTCCGTGCCACGAGTTATGGTTTTAACTTCGAATGCATATAACTTTAAAACGCGATAATACGTAGTACCGGCAATGCGAAGTTATACTTCGCTCCATTTTCATAAAGATGAACGACGTCCCGATATGTTCTCGAGTTTCTCATTAGTGATTCGAAAAAATATCGCTGTTTATCTAGCGACAGTTTTATCGCCTGGACTTAGCCTGGAAATTAGCTGCATCAACCGATTAACGTTTCCACTTTGGAGTTTTACTGGGGAACTCGTTAATGTTTCAACACCAGGCTTGTTTATCTTTGGACAAGTGTCAAGTGCTTTCACTCGGGGCAAATTTACAATATACACGGCCGGACCCGGCCTGATGTACGCAAAAGACCATTGAAATTTAAATAGATCATCGTATGTACAGGCACCTTCATCAGCTGCGTTTCGTAATCGATGCGACGTGTTTCTTTTTCTTTCCTCTTGATATATACATGATGAGTAGTCGAACTTGGAGCGTGTCTAACGAAACGAGTCGCGTACTCCTCTCTCTCTCTTTCTCGTTTCACCTGTTCTATAACAAAGATTGTCTCTGTCCACGAGGAGCGTAGAGCACGATGGAACGTTTATCGTCGATCGTCGAAAAGCAACGCTCGATGCATGTACGCCGGTGCTGTGTGTCTGTCCGATGTCTGTTCGGCTTTATCCTTTTAATCCCCCTCTGCGTAACGCGTATTAATGACTCTGTCAGTAAGACATAACGATCAGGCCAGTCAACCGTTTACATTGACATCGCCGCTGGCCTTCTCACCTTGACTGGCCCCGGCTCCGCGTTTTCGCAATTTAAGCCGGGGCAACGTATCATCGCGTGGCATCGCGTGTCGCGACTCCCGGTGTGCTACAACCGCCACAACTTTTCGATGTTACACATGGCATCGTCGATCGTCGATGCTAGTACGCGCATAAACGATCTAACGAACGCTAGAGATGGCGTTAAAAATCACTAACTGTGATTTATCACAGTGATCAGAAAATCACGATCATATCTCGTGATTATTTGAAATCACGACCGTCATCGCAATTTTTTATATTGAATGGGCTTACTATATAAAATTCATAGTTTCTGTTCATATCTACTGACCTAAAGATAACTTTTGATTTTAAAAAAGACATACTCAATATGATTTTAAACTAATTACATTTGTAGCTTTAAACATTAGTAAGAAATAAAGAAATCCATAACAAAATTATTCCTTCTATTTCCATAATACTATATGTATGTATATTATTGTAATTTAATACTCAATATTAATTACTTAATTTCAATACTCAATTGTCCCTCATGATTTCCAATACGACTTATTATCCCTTGTTATTTTATTTCTTTCTGTAATTCATACTTTTACTTTAAAATTTTTGAATCATTATATCTACAACGTAGAGATTAGTTAATAATTGTAGAAATTCAGCGACGGTTAGAGACGTCAGTCATTTGATTATTACAATTACGGAGATCATGAATGATCGTGAATCATTCGATCATGTATGCTCGAGACTTCAGATTATTGGGCACGCCATTTTGTCGCGTGCAAGAGAAAATAGTATATGTACAGAAAAAGAGAAAAGATCAGGGTGGCAATGTTATTTCTCTTGAATGATTTAAATTCAAAAGAATTAGTATCACTATCCTGATCTTTTCTCTCTTTCTAATGCGTACCCTCTTTTACGGCTGTCTCCCCTACTCTATATCTATTATCTCTATGGAAAAATCACGGTGATTTGGAACGCACGTGATCGAATCATTTGTGACCCAAAAGTTGCAGTTTACGCCATCTCTAACGAACGCGCGTGGTATTGCTCGGGCGGCCTTGAAACTCCGATCCGATCGCGTATGTGTCATTGGCGTGCAGTCGAAACGGTATCGATATTATTAGGCCGGTCGGTCGACATAGTGGTTGTTACGAAAATTTGTCAACGGTTTGCGTCACGTTCCTTATTTTACAGTTTGTTTCGTTTGGCAGCGGCGTACGCGGCTATCGGTTTTCCCCTTTGCGTTGCACAATACTCGGTCGTGAATTACTGTTCACCTAAGTACGCATTCGCGCACAAAGAGCCGATTGTTCGATATTTTATACGGCATGAAAACATTACCGTTCGAACGTTGCCTCAATGGAAACGCGTCGAGTCGTAATTTTATTGCGATAACGAGGTTGTTCCTGGTACCGGAGGATTTTATTCCTAAAGGACAGCTCTTGACTACATATTTAGTATTCCTGCGCGGTCAGAAATGGAGCAGAATCTATGCATTCTTAATTCGAAGGCCGTTAATTGGGTCGCACATGTTGTTTCTCATTACCATTAATTCCTGAGTCTATCTATCGATAAAAAAAAACAATAACTGGATTTAGTTTTAATATTATAATC
>NW_017134690.1:177011-193187 GCF_001652005.2 Ceratina calcarata | reverse complement strand
TTGAATGGGCTTACTATATAAAATTCATAGTTTCTGTTCATATCTACTGACCTAAAGATAACTTTTGATTTTAAAAAAGACATACTCAATATGATTTTAAACTAATTACATTTGTAGCTTTAAACATTAGTAAGAAATAAAGAAATCCATAACAAAATTATTCCTTCTATTTCCATAATACTATATGTATGTATATTATTGTAATTTAATACTCAATATTAATTACTTAATTTCAATACTCAATTGTCCCTCATGATTTCCAATACGACTTATTATCCCTTGTTATTTTATTTCTTTCTGTAATTCATACTTTTACTTTAATATTTTTGAATCATTATATCTACAACGTAGAGATTAGTTAATAATTGTAAAAATTCAGCGACGATCAGAGGCGTCAGTCATTTGATTATTACGATTACGGGAATCATGAATGATCGTGAATCATTCGATCATGTATGCTCGAGACTTCAGATTATTGGGCACGCCATTTTGTCGCGTGCAAGAGAAAATAGTATATGTACAGAAAAAGAGAAAAGATCAGGGTGGCAATGTTATTTCTCTTGAATGATTTAAATTCAAAAGAATTAGTATCACTATCCTGATCTTTTCTCTCTTTCTAATGCGTACCCTCTTTTACGGCTGTCTCCCCTACTCTATATCTATTATCTCTATGGAAAAATCACGGTGATTTGGAACGCACGTGATCGAATCATTTGTGACCCAAAAGTTGCAGTTTACGCCATCTCTAACGAACGCGCGTGGTATTGCTCGGGCGGCCTTGAAACTCCGATCCGATCGCGTATGTGTCATTGGCGTGCAGTCGAAACGGTATCGATATTATTAGGCCGGTCGGTCGACATAGTGGTTGTTACGAAAATTTGTCAACGGTTTGCGTCACGTTCCTTATTTTACAGTTTGTTTCGTTTGGCAGCGGCGTACGCGGCTATCGGTTTTCCCCTTTGCGTTGCACAATACTCGGTCGTGAATTACTGTTCACCTAAGTACGCATTCGCGCACAAAGAGCCGATTGTTCGATATTTTATACGGCATGAAAACATTACCGTTCGAACGTTGCCTCAATGGAAACGCGTCGAGTCGTAATTTTATTGCGATAACGAGGTTGTTCCTGGTACCGGAGGATTTTATTCCTAAAGGACAGCTCTTGACTACATATTTAGTATTCCTGCGCGGTCAGAAATGGAGCAGAATCTATGCATTCTTAATTCGAAGGCCGTTAATTGGGTCGCACATGTTGTTTCTCATTACCATTAATTCCTGAGTCTATCTATCGATAAAAAAAAACAATAACTGGATTTAGTTTTAATATTATAATCTCTCTTCGTAATAAATGTAACGTTCTGTGACGACTTTTCACGGTATTAATACCGATAGTTTCTTCATTAAATTCACTGATATTAAAACGACTGTAAATACGTTATTAATTCTAGATACGTTCCTCGGCGGTAAATGCCGTACACAGAGTCGGTTGAATAATTACTCTTCGGATTGCATACCAGTATTCATATGGTCGGGGTCATGCATCAATTGATACTTCTAACTGAAGTTATCAGAAGGGAATAGTTCGCTCACTGTCATGTCGTAAGAAGCGTGCTGCATCAATTATTTCTATCCGTTAAATATTCAAGCAAGACTTAGGAGATGTTTTTTTTTATCATTTTTATATCATACGTAGGTGATTCTTGCAAGCTTCGTATTGTTTTTTCTTTAATATCGTCTACGTGTAATTCGTGGTAATAGTTTGTTGATTCTGCTTTATATTTTAAAGAATTGTTTCTATATCAAAAAGCAATAGTAATCTTTTTTCTGGGAATAAAGCTAAGATTGTATAAGCCGTAAGATCTTTGCTAAAAGTTTAAGAAACGTGCTAAAAAGTTATATCGAATATTTAAACTTCTAAGAAAAATTATATTTATAGAAAAATGAGAATTCAAGATATAGTAACCTTTTTAATAGCCTCAAAATCTTTTATTAATGCCACATCTAATAATTTAATATTTCAATGCTTTGTCACTGTCTTTATTTAAGGATTCGTGCAACCTTAAGTCAAAGTTTTGCTTGTATTGAGGTATCGTTTCAATCAAATTTTGTAACATTTGCCAAGATTCTTCAATAGCTATTTCAACATTAAATATTGATTTACTTCGTAAAATTGTAAGATTGAGAACGTGGTCTATCCTTTTCTCAATTATTCTATTTGATATCGTTTCTATTCTTCCCTTACATTGAGAACGGTCGAACCTTAAGAGAACCCTTCTGAATTTTAAAAGAATTTCCCAACAAAATGCATTTGCGCCGTTTTTATCCACACACAATCGGCGAGCCGTTCGACTTTTTTCCAGAGTTAATCTCGCGCGACAGGGAAGGGGAAGGAAGGCAGGGGTAAAAAAACGGGTGCGAGGAGAATTTCGGGGGACAGGGACGCTCGTCAGGTTGTCGAACGTGCAGCGAGTGCTGCGAGAGAAAACGTTGCCCCGACGTCTTTGTTCCGAGCGGCACGTCGCTTTATCGCGGCACGTGAGCCTCGTGCCAAAATCGACGGGTGTGGGAACGGCCCCGGCGACAAATCGGTATCGTGGATTTATCTTTCGCCGTTCGTGTAGTGCGCCGCGCAACGGTTGTGAGAAACGATACGGCAAAGTGGAAGCGAATTGTCTTCCGCGACGGTTTCTGACCGAGAGTCGCGGTCAGAAGCCACGTCGGAAAGAGCTTCAACCACCGGCGGTGCTCTTCACTGCGAGGGGAGGGGGGACTACTTACACCCTCGAAGAGAGTCGTCTGTGTTCCTTTAGCGTTACCGACGTCTCCGGGTATGAACCCCGGGGAAAGATGTTTGTAGTGGTGAAACGTAACAAATGACGGTTGTATCGTCTGTTCTCCTTTCGCCTTCCACTGTACCTTCGACCGCGAGCTTTCTCTTTGAGCTTTGTTATCCGGAACTACGTATCCTCAAGTGGTACATAAGTTTTTCGACGACGCTGTCTAATTAGCGGATGCCTCTTCGGATTTGTAATTACTTAAGTGACACGATATTCTTGGTTCTGTTTATTCAAACCTGCTAATCTATTTTACGAAGCTACTGAATTTAATCTGCGGTGAGCGCGTGAAGCGGTAATCTCGATCGCTCCCTACCATGAAAATGGAAATCTTCACAACGCGCAAAGCGTTGTCAGTTTGTTGACGCGTTTAATAATACGTTGATCGATGCATTACGTACCGTACGTCTTACGTTCAGGAATCGCTATTCACGGACAGCGTGTATTGTCATCAAGGCAAAATTAGAAAGGAATTTTCCATCGCGTTTTATGCACGATGCTCCGGATCACTTTGTACGATAACGGTCGTTTCTTCATTGTGAAAAGGACGACGATTCAATCAACGTGAAAGGGTGAAGGTTCGCCTCGTACGGATCGGGCGGCTTATGTGACGCGGCGCTTGTCCTGGACGGGATACCTTTGTCCTCATGCAATTATATAAGGTGGAATTAAATTACGTGCTAATGACGATGAAACGTAATCATCGTAATAGGTTAGAAAACTTGTTTCTTACGTCGCGCTTTATCCAAGGTTCCGCGAGTCATACGCATACAAACGGTATAATCTCTCTTTCGTTTTTCGCCGTCCCGCTTGATTCGTTTGAAATAACGTAATTCATTCCGTTTTCCTTCATCACGTTAATACGAGTGTTCCGTTCTTTAGATTACGCAAAGGTATTATGACTCTCCGCGTCAATTGGCGTAACAAATTAATTTTAGTTTATCCGGATATTTTGCGTAAATAGGACGGCACTTATGTATTACTAGAGGCTCTCGATGGATATGATTATGCACGTATTCGGCTTACGTGGTGCGTAATGCAAGGCGCGTACTACGTATGTTAGATAGGGAGTAGATTTTCGACTTGATGCCCTACATACATGTACAAGAATCTCTGATTACGTGTCTCGAATAATTGAGAGTCGGTAAGGCAATGCCCGTATAATTGGGAGTCCAGATAATCGGTGATCGAATACTCGCTGTCTGGATAATTGACGTTTTACCCCATTAACCCTCAGAAGCTACACGCGTTAATTCCCACTAGCAGAAAATTTGTCGTTGTCCGCCTCAGTTTGTATGTACAGCTTGAGACAATAATTCCTGGCCAGTTAAGTTCTCCCAGGGGTCAAGATTAAACAAAAGTAATAAGTCGTCTATGTCTTGTTTTTTTAATACTCGATCTGGCATTGATGCTGCTGGATTTTTACATAATTATAACGTTTGAAAATGAGGACAATTTTAACCTACGTCTTGATAAATAATTACTAATGTAATTTTATTTTCAAATTTAATGAAAAAAAATGTGAAAATATAGATATAACTATATAAATTAAAAAATAATAAACGTTCTTCGTTCATTTAATCATTTATTTATTTGTTTTTACGTTTTTATTTGTTTTTACATTTTTATTTGTTCATTTACATTTTTATTTGTTCAGTTCTTTATGTCCTTATTTATTGTTTATTCACTTATTAGCTTAATTCATATTTCAAAATGTAGGTATTTATTGTCTGTTCACTTAGTAGCTTAATTAATATTTTAAAACGTAAGTTAAAATTGTTTTCATTTTAAAACATCAATATTATGTTAACATCCAGCAGTATCAATGCTACTGAAGAAAACCAGACAAGGTCCGGTATTCAGAGTCGTTATTATTCTTAAGATCGTCTTAAGAATTTGTTATCCCTGTCTATCCCATATTTCCAGTCCTGGTCTTGTACAGGGAACATGGACTTAAGCAAATGCTTAAGACGATCTTAAGAATAAGCAACGACTCCGATTACAGGCCATAGACTTATTACTGTTCTTTAATCTTGTCTCCCTAGGGGAAATTAACACAAACCGGAAATGGCCAGGAATCTTTGTCCCAAGCGTAGTCGAAATTCGAACTAATTAAAAAACTTTGATTATTGTACTATTACATCAAACGGATGTTTTACGTTCTTACTGGGAGTATGACTGTTGGATTATTTCTAGTCGCGTAGTCAAAGTCTGAAGATTAACGATGAGCTGTTGTAACAAGCTATTGTGGAAATAAGGAAAAAGAATTTTTCCTCTCGGGGGTATAAACTTGTCAGGGGGTTTATTAAAGAGATTGAAAGGTGACTGATCAAAGACACGAAACTCACTTAATAGGTGAGTTCTACAAAGCTTGAGGATGCACTGCGGTGGCCAGAGACCTGTTGGCTAAAAACTTACCAAATATCCCCATCCCTTTTTAGAATCTGTTACGTGCCAGGGTAATATACCGTCGCTTTTGACGTTTAACCGAAAACATCTCTTTCATTCCCCGAGGTTTTAAATAATAATGAAAAAAAAATAGGATCATAAAAACTTGGAGGGAAATGTTTTATCTCTGATTTTGTCATTTATTAAATAATCGTTTTTAAAGAGTACGTGATAGAAGTATCTTAAAAAAAACTATGAGTCATTCGATAAAAGTATAGTAGAATGAGATAGTTGGAGCCTGGTTAACAATCATCTCGTTGGAGGAGATATTCATAATAGCGAGCGTATGTAGATACGTAGTACATGTATGCAAATAACAGTTCGATCGACATCTGACGAGCGATTTAAAGGTACGTGCGTCAGGAAGACGCCTTTTCACGTGTCCGTTCGGCATACTGAAAGTAAGTACGCATTATTAGAAAGAGGGAGACTTACAGAGAAGTAGGAAGCAAATAGAGAGAAGAGCAGACACGACATATTTGTAACAAAAAACGTCTGAGCGATTATGCAATTATGATCACTGTTTGCATAAGCAGAAAAATTGTAACGTATATAAGTACGACCGTGTAGTTTATGTTCCATGGATGTCATGTGTTTAATACTGTGTTGCGTAACAACACAATTCTTTTCTTCTCAATAGTTCCGCAAATGTTTTCAAAATAGCTTTCGTTACGTCGTTCACATCGAACAAGTATTTCCATACTGCAAATTGCTTGCGCGAAATTAATTAGCATTGTATAACTTGACATTCACGTTTAAATAGCAATTAGTCATAGTAGTTGTCCTAACGATTGAGCATTATTAATACAGTGTTTTTCTCTAGGTGCAAAAAATTCTAATATAAAAAGTATGTAAGACCGTGTAGTTAATTTATAGTACAATAGATACATGAACGTAAAAAACTTTCATTTGTGACTCGACATAAATTGTATATCTTTATGAGAATTGAAATTAGTTTAATTATTAATCTGTCTCGATTAAAGTTCAATTCATAACTCGAGCATAAAATATAAAATTAGTTCACAAACTCTTAGTTTATTATATCGAAGTCGGACAATCCTTGAATCAGCTCATAAATCGTTCTTGCAGTGCGCACTACGAAGCCCAGACTCGTCTGGCTGTTACATCAACTCGTCGATCATTCCAAACCTTCAGTGTATAATATAAGCAACGAATTGGCTAGAAGTCACTCATAAACGAGAAACCTGTTATGTTACGATTAGAATAAGACAGATGGATGGAAAAAGTAAGAAGGGAATGCAACCGTAGAAGATCTATGTCTATAAGGATGGAAAGAGAGAGGAGGGGGGGGGGGGGAGTACGATCAGAGCTGTGATTCATAGTTGACGAAAGAGCAGGGTGTAAAGTACGATAACGCGCGCGTAGTCTGGCCCGAGTCCAATTTTAAACGCGACGAAACGCTCCACGATCAAATCAAACGGGTTTACAAGAAATGTCTAACCGCGCTATAATCGAAACGGTGATGTTCAGCGAACGGAAGTTAGGGGAATAATAAAAATTGGTAGTGGAAAAAAAAGGTCGTTAACGCGGTCTGTTTCGCGTTCGCGCTAAATACATATACAGGGTATACGGTTAGGTAATCAACGAATTTGATCCATGTGCTCATAACGATTGAGCTATTTGTGAAGAAAAATGTTAAATATATAGATAGATCTGTTTTGTTTCGTTATAGAGAAAAATCTGCTTATAACATTAGAATCATGATAAAATCACAAGTAGAATAATAGGTCTCTTATGTGAGGAATATTATTTTTCTATACATACATATATACGAAATATTTTATTTTTGAGATAATTGATGTACAAAACGAAATACATCTACATGACACTCTTTGTTCAGAATGATTTTAACGGAATACGTGAAGTTTGTCTAATCTAATATCTCATCGGACATTCTGTATACGCGGATGTAAACGCGATCGCTTGTATCGGTCCCATCTTCAGTGGTAGTTTTACGCGCCTCCCTATTTAGACGGTCAAAGGCGCGTTTGAAAAAAACAATAGCGCTATTTAAAAGCAAACGCTGAATGCGAGCCAATAATGCGTTCCGACGTGTACGCGAACGGTAGCAATCGTATCGATACTAAAAGTAGTCATGGATATCGGACGCCGGCGTTCCTCTCTCCCCTCGCCCGTCCTCCTCTCTAGGCTTTTGTAGTCGCGACCTTTGCCAGATCGCCTCTGAAAGAACTCGCGATGACGGAGAAATAATTGTCTGTTTCTAGTCGACATGTAAAGTCAGTGAACAGAATGGAACGATTCTCAGAGAAACCGTAATGTCTCGATGATCGATTCGAAGGCAGTTTTATAGTTCTTTTTTTTTTTTTCATAAAACAGAAATCACACATCGAACTCTAGTCGTAGAATAGAAACCACGTGAAGACCGTAGACTCTATTCCTGATTATATCCGGTGCAATCATTATCGATAAATCTAAGTTGAGAACATAATGTGTGCCGGCGCCATGTAAAGTTTAATAGCGCCTTCCGTACCGAGGAGAGTAAACTTCTAGCGTCGTTGGTTATCGTTAACCGGCAAAAACCTGTTTCAAACCTTGTTTAGAGCAAGCGGCGAGGCCGTAGCTGGGTTTCTGTGTGCTTGCGTGTGTCTGCGTCAAGGGTAGATAGTGGCAGAGAGGGACGAAGAAGGTTGCGGAAAATTAGTTAATTAGTTTTCTCTGGCCCGATGGATGGCTGGTCGCATCGCGGCATGGATTTTAATGCGTCCATTTCCATACGGGGCTGCACCGATGGAGGTAATTGTACAAGTTGAAGCAATAGAAATATTCGTAATTTAGTCTAAATGTAATCACCGCTTTGATGTGAAATAAAGCGACGTCTACATTTTCATGATTTCCATTCTCTCTCTCTCTCTCTCTCTCTCTTTTATCTCACGTCCACTTGTAATTTAATGGAAAAGTATACCGCCGCTTCGATTTTCAAGAGACAGCCAATCCGCCGTTTGTACGTTGATTGTTGTTCATACCCGGTACAAGCTCGTTTCACGGTTTCAGGAGTGACAATGCGCGGCGCTGTTTTCGAATGACCGTGCGATGTTCTATGAATTTTTTATATACGCCCCATGCGTTGAACTAATTTTAACGATGGAATTGCCAGTTATGAATAAAGTCTACGGGAAAGTTTGATCGCCATAGGGTATTTATTATTGCGTCGAAAATATTCCTCACTAAAAATCACATTGCACACAATTATTGAGTAAAAATCTAATTCAAGTTTTGTACAATATATTCTATCGTTCAAACGTACTTAGGAATAGTTTTTTAGAAAAATAGGAAATAATTGTAAAATTAAGTTACATGACGTTTTTAACACTAGAACTACTAAACCAATCAAAATGACTGGCTTTGAATGGAAAAATGTATGTAGAAAAAAAACCGGTAGTTCTAGTGTTGAATAACAATGTCAGAACGTGCATGCATACAGATTTGTTTATCAGGTTGTAATTCTACTCCACGAATTATGAATTACAGATTGACGTTGAAATTTATTAAGCAAACTGCAATGGAAGGTTCTGTTTAATATTCAAACATCAGACATAAAGTTAAATTGACCGAGAGTTGTAAAATATTCGGTAAATGATGCAACACGGATTAGGCAGATGTATTATCCAGAACATTTAATAACACGTGTGCATCAATGATAATAGATTTAGTAATGAGAATGTTAAAAATACTCGTAATTATTAACTATCACATGAATTAATTCCGAGGTTTCTTTCATGAATCTTTAAACGATTTATCTTCTCCGCGAAAACCCGATATTCGCCTTTTTTTTTTCAATAATTCAGAAACGAGACCGACCAAAAAATTGGGATGGAAATGATTGAATGAAAAGGTGGGGAAAAAAATGAGGGCGAGCGATTCGAGGGTAAGTGGGTGGTTTGGGTATATAGACAACGGGGTGGAACTTGGTCTCGAATCGCTGAAGGTGCTGAAAAATGCGAGTGTGTCTATCGCTTTTGCGCGACAAGCAACGGTGCGGCTTGCGGTCTAGCAGCGTGCGCGCAAATTCTACTGCCGATGTCTGACTACAAACGCGGCCGAACCACTTGGTTTCCCACGCGAAAGTGCTTACGTTTGCTCGAACCGGCGCGGCACGGCGAGGGATAGGAAGAGAAAACGGGACGTAGATAAAGAGAGGAGGAACCTTCGACCGTCAGGGATTGCGGATTGGAACCACCGAGTTTTTGAGCTTTCTCCCGCTATTCTTTTTGCTTAGCCTTTTTTCTGCTTTTCGGTTTCTCTCCTAACCACGTTTGCCACTCCTTTCTTCCTCTCGCTCCCTCCCCGGCCTTATGAATGTGCATGTGTGTACGTGTGCATTCTGGCTCTTTTTCTCGGTGCCCGAGCGAAATCGAAGCTCGCTTCCACTTTTGTTCGCCACGTGAAAGCGCTCGTTATAGCATTCCGAGCCCGCGGGCTAACGTTATTGTTACTAATTTCGTTTCGCCTCTTTCGATTTCAATTTTCACCCAGCGAGTAATTATGAAACCTACTCACTCATGGCGTCCGTGTAAGATCGCAAACCCACTACTACACAGTGGCGCGGAATATTCATTTCAAAAAGAGAGAAACACGAACGTCTACCTCCTCCCGCTCCCTCGCTCCCTCGGTCTATCGTCCCCCTTCTGACTGGCCGTCTCTCTTCCTCCGACCGGTATATCTTATTGTTAGTATCAGACGCCTTTGTCATACACTCCTGGCATCGCGTTGCCATCGCTAACATAATATTACCGCAGGAATTTCCAAATGATACTTCGAAACGTATCATGCGACTGATAATATTCCGTTACACATGCGAACGCGAACGTTTTCCCACGTAAAAGTGCTTACCGAGCGACACGCGAAACAACGCCGTTCTTGCAAATTCCCTATTCCACGCTTCCTACCTCCTCCTCAAATATGCATATTACGAATATGATAGTTTAATCCTCGTTCGTTTCCTCGCTCCTCCCAATTTAATTCGTCGCTTGTATTTCAAATTAACGCCCCGACAAGATTTTAATGGGATAAGAAGTTATTTTAAAGTCACAGCTTATATTACGAAACAGTAGTATAACATTCGAGGTTCATAGTAATTATCGTTTATTTTGATGAACGGAATTTACAGATGAAACTATGAACGAATAATTCAGAATAGCAAGGGTGAATTATTCGACGTGGAATTCCTTTGTAGTCACTTGTTAGTTTTATGCGTTTGTCTCGAGTGAAGTCGGTGTCTTGTTGACAGTCTCTAAAAATATCATTGTTACAATATGCACCGGGCATGTTATAAACCGGTGTGTTGATGGCGGATAAATTTTTGACCTTTCCGTTAGTCATCTGAATAATTTGGCTGACGTCTTTAAATTTATTATTCACTTTACGCGATGTATTTTGAAATCTAGTTAAATAATGATCGTATTACAGCGTTTAACTATTGTTCTACGTGACAATGAATTACTTTCATTTCTGTATGTGCAGACAATTTCTAGAGATGAAAAGAAGATGAGTAAAAAAAGATATACGTAGATTCGCGTGGTGGAAAATAATAAAATAAGCTTCGTATTTAGAAATAATTTGCAATATTACAATTTCTTTAGCTTTGATCATTCTTTTCAAGTTTATATGCCGACGAATGCGCAGCGTGAATTCGCGAAGAGGAAACTTGAATTCCCAATTAAATAATAATAAAGGCATTGCATCAAGCAATTTCGCGGCAACTCGACTCGAATGCTATTTAACGTGGCTTTTTCACCGATTTCGCCGATTTCAGAAACGACCCGAAGGCTGTAATTGGTTCGTTGTTTCTCTCTGTTTCCCGTGTGTCGACAAACAGACGGCGGGCCCTTTTTTTTTTTATCGACACTCGCGCTAATGAGACGTCTCGTCTATTCAACGATTCTCTCTAATTATTTTCGCTACGTCGCTTGAAAATCGTTACTCCTTTCTTTCCCATGTTCAGTTCCGCGTTGCGCAATATTCATGCGCAACTGGTCGAATATTTTGCTAACTACATCGCGTTTTGTTCATTAAAAACGGGCGAATGTCTCGCGCGGAATTGAAGCTGTCACGAGAATGTTTAAAGCAATTGTTTGATTCAAAGGGAGAAAATAATTTGCCTCATACACGTCTACCTTTGAAGCCGAACAGCGTGAAAACATGTTTTGATAAATTCAATCTAAATTCAAATTCATGGCATAAAAGATAGTCATCTTTATTTTCGCGTTAATGTCGTTCGCGAATTGGTCGCGGCTGTTTTATAATTCGTTCGTGGGTCTCGGCTAGAGTCGAAAGCGTCGTGAAATGGCGCGGGAAAGAAGAAGAAGAAGAAACGAGGCTGAGCCGCGGAAAAAGGGGGTCGTGTTCGCGTTAACCTAATCATCAGCGCACGTGCGACTACCTTTGGTCGTGCTGCGTTGCATTTTCCACGGACCATTGTCTTCGTTACTGAATGCATGCTAGCCACGTGAAACGCTCAAAGCCGCTCGCGACCCTAATATCATTTCTATTTTCTCGGGTTTTCCCCTTATTATTTAACTTTCTTTTCTAAAGGTTATACGTACGAAAAAATTCGAGGATATTATAGTTCAACTGCGTTCAGAATATATTTTCTCAATGGCGAATAATTAGCTGTTCTGTGAAACTTATAAATTCTTTGCGTTTCACAAACTCTGTGAGAGAACGCGTTTTGTTCGATTTCGATCTGTCTTCTTAAAGTCGCATCCCCCCAACCTGAGCACACAAAGAGGGGAAAAGGAAGAGCACACTTTGCCTGGAAATCAAACGAAAATTCGCTGTAACAAAGCAAATAAAATAAATGTCTAGTAGTGGGTAGTCATCGTTAACGGGAAAAGTTAAAAGGAAAGATGTGGAACGGAGGCGAGCGAAACAGACGACACGCCACCGGTAGAAGGGTTCGGTCTCTAGCTCTCTTTTACTTCGTCAGAAATATTTGAAGCGAGAGACCTATGTAAACCTATCTAAATTCCCGTAGGTACCTATCTACCGCTGCCGCACCGCCAGCTTCTGTATACGTACCCGCGTGCCCTTTTGCTCGTGATCAATCCTCCCTTCGTATGCCCTTCTCGAAATTGCGACGCAAAGTACTTTTAACAATTCCTTAAACTCAATTGAACTCGTCTAGCACATCGAAATTAGTTTTGCAAGCGTTTATGACAATATGATTTCTTTCAGTTTTCATTTAATCGCCTAACTGTTGTTTATTAGTATGATCATCCTAGACTCTAAAACTAACTTTATTTTTTTTATACTAAACCTACCGGCAGGTCTTGCAGGCTATTATAATATATTTATGTTTTTTACATTTGAGTGTAATTTAGTGTTGGCTTTAAATCATTCTCACCTCAGACCTGTCCTAATCCACCCATCAGATATCAAAGCGAATTTTCTATAGAACTCAATATTATTGGAATGTTTATAATCTGTTAATCTTAGTATCTTAACACTAGAAAGACTGAAACTTAGTATATACCTGTATTGCCCAAAGCAGTCAAAATGACTGCATTGTGAAAGAGTAATGTGTAAAGAAATTTGTCTAAAATTAATTTTTAATATTTTTTATATTATTTACAGTCATATAACAAGTTGTTAGTAAATGTTAACAATAAAAAAAATTTACTTCACTTGGGAAAAAAAATAATTTATGCATTATTATTTATACATTTGCCCAAAAGCAGTCAAAATGACTTCCTTGGGCAATCTAGTGTTAATTTCATTCCGATTTTCGTCCTAATGAATCCTATTTGTTAGTTAAACGATCTGCATTTATTAATTAAAAGCAGTTGGTAATGGAAGCATTATTTAGGAATAACTATGACTATACATCACGTTATCTCGTAATCCTTAAAAAGCTTGTCCTGTTGCTCTATCTTCGAACTACTCCTCCTTGACAGTACATGAAAGAATAAAGGCCGAGCAGGCCAGAATATTTAGGTACAGACGTGCAGCTTTTACGTTCAATGCTTTACACACGAAATCCTTCCCATTATTCAGGAGTTTCCCGTGCAAGGAACTCTACGTACAAGTTGTTTATGCTCGCGAATTATACTTTCCCGATACGTCCTTATACCTGTTGATACTCTTTTTCAAGAATAAACTTTTTAGTCCTCGTCGTATAACCAACTCTCAGGTCTGATCCACGGTGTGTTTTTAAAATATACACAATTTTTATTCTTCCGAAAATAGAGTCGATCGATCGATTTATATCGAACGATTGTAAACGATCGTAGACGATAGTATAGGTTTAGTTAGTCGAAAAGCTCGGTTGCGTACATACATGCGAATTGGTCGGTTTCCTCTTCAACGAGGCTAATTTGTAAGCGTGTAACGAACACGCGTCACACACCCGGTTCGTTATAACTAACAAGGGATAACGACACGAGGCCGCATTTTGTTTTACGTTGCGCTTTTTCAGGGCTAAACGTTTACATCCACGCACACAATTACCAAGGATGTAAATGTGAAAGGCTGGAGTTCGTCCGTACCGCTCGTCAGTAGCTTCCCCGGTATTATTGCATTCCATTGAATTATATTTTTATTCCAAAACGAACGGTACATGAATAGAATCGAACAATTAATTATTTCCAGCTTTTCAATGAAAGCTTGGAACGAAGTTGGATTTAATATAATTTGGAAGATGAGCTGCAGATTATTTTCCATTTAAAAAAACTGGAAATAATGAAAGTAGATTTATGTTATAATTTGGAAACTCGGTGAGAATTGTATGCACAATTTTGTACTTCTTTTTGTAAACTTACTCATTTTTAGACTTCACCCACAATTCACTTTTCTTTTTATTAATCATGGTCCCTGTGACTGGCATCGTTTGATCGCATAATACTGGGACACTCTGTAGGTCTTTCATGCTTGTCACTCAGCGCGTAGTAAAAGGACAGCTCTTTTTTCGCAGCTCGCTACGAATAGTGAAATGTGTGACGCTATGAACGACAAAAAAAAAGAGATGGGGGCAAAAGAGAGAATGGGAAAAGGGAAAATGAATTTCTAAAATTCGTATTTTACGCGAGCTACGAATTGAACATTCTGTTTCATACCCGCGGTGACACATTTCTAATGAGAGGAATATGTAAAATGTAACCAGTGCGTATGCTGCGACACGAACTCGCTGTATGAAACTCCCGGACAATGATATTTGATTTTTCGTTCAACTCTTGCATTATTTGCGTTGCCTGTTTGTTTTTTAAACCATTCATGTCGACGGCAATTCCTCCCTACCGCTGGATCGTATTGTTTTCTGAATGCAAATGTGGTTGCGTTCACTTCGATTAAACAGAGTACAATGTATTTCGTGATGCAGCTAAAGAATAGGATAAATTTTATACCAAAAAAAAAAAAAAAACAAAATGCGACATGAAGTCTACCCGATTAAATCAGAATGAATAAATATGAGCTTGTGAGAAAATGCAAAATCGGCAAACAAGTACTTTTAAAATACGTTTTAATCATGTTCATTCGATCGTGAATGTAATTTTCTTCAGTCAAGCGAAGAGGATTTATTTTAAAGAGTTTATTCTGAAGTTGCACTAACTTTAATTGTTACAATTCGTTGGATCTATGGAATTACCGTGGCGACCTAGAATTAACGTCTGTAAATTCGCATCCACCGTGTTTCGATTCAAGGAACAAATAAAGCCCTCGTTCCGTGGGCTTGACAACCGTAACAAGGAAACAAAAAAATTGGAGTTGAAAGCCCATTGACTGTGGAATTAGCACGCGAGTAGTTCTATTACGGGTTTGTGCGCGATATTTCATTGGGAAGAAAAAGAAATGACGTATCGTTTTTCGTATTGTACGTCGCGTGACGCGTGACAGCGTATCGAACGGTGCGGAATCGGTGGCGCGAATCATCCGCTGGACATAATAAATGCGAACCTGGAAACGGGGCGCAATCACTGTCGTCTGGTTACCGGTAATAAAATACCCTTCACCTATTTTTAAGGGAGCTCGTAGAACTCCACACACCGCGTGAAACTAATTAAAAACTTATGTATATGAATCCAAATACAGAGTATATCAAATTGTTCAATTTTTATTGTTACTTCTGCATTTATTATGAATCTATACTTTTTAACTCTAATTTGTTGAAACAATAAGTGGTTGAACTAAGAATTTTTATAAACCATTACACGAATAACTTATTTATTTTCTTAACGTCTTCGATTCTGAACGAATCTAATTCAAGATTGCTGGAGTTAAGCTTATGCATATTAACGTGATAGACGTTAAGCGTATACATAAGTGATAGAAGTAAATACAAACGCGACATCGTTTGCCAGTAATAATACTTGCACCCCTCGAACTTGTTAGACATTCACCCTCTTGCTGGGAGGCCCTCTCAAAGGCCTTTCTAAATTCTAACCACGCACTGCTCACCCTTAAGAAGTTTTGTTCTCGGGCACGCACACAGACAGTTTCGCAATCACGGCCACTAAATCTTTTTGACACATTCACCCTCTCTGAGAGTCCTAAGTCGAGAACAGTAACCAAACTTGCCAACACCTGCAACGTTATATTTATTCTAGATTTTCTTCGCGTATCTATTTCCGAATGAATATTCATAATCAATGAACAGAAGTGTGCTTCCGATTACATGTTATCGATTAAACACATCTTTTTCCTCAAACGTAAGCAATTGATACGTTTTTAATTCCATTTTCATAGTACTTAATAAATATCGATTTAAGATGAGCATAAATGTTTCTTATTATTTGTACCACTTTGAGAGACTTAATTAAGGTAGTATGAGCTGTGAGATCTCTGGTAACAAGAAATGTGATAAAAAGCTAGGTCGAACATTTCAAGCAATACATTTTTACGAAAAATAATATTTCTATAC
>NW_017134690.1:174407-175728 GCF_001652005.2 Ceratina calcarata | reverse complement strand
TGTTTTAATAGCCTCGCAAAATTTCTAAAATTTCCCACATTTTATTGATTTAATATCTAATAACTTAAAATTTGATTGCTATATAAGGGCTCGTACAACCTTGAGCTTACTTCAACGCTATGTACATATATTAACCCCTTGCTGTATCATTCAGTTCTGAAAAATTCGGGCCTTGTACATTACCAGGACGTTTCCCTGCTTTTTATGCTTATACCAAACTTTGCACATCCTCCTCGGACATGAGATTATAAATATAACTCATGATAGCCATGTTTGGCGTGAAATCATGATCACGAGTTCGACTCGTGATATTCATGTTTGTTACAAAACTCTGATCGATCTCAAATTCGTTAAAGTACGACAGAGGGATTAAGATCGAAGCTGTCTGTGCCTGGGGAACGGAAGGAAACGCGGATCATGGAGACGCAGCAATCTAGGCGGTTCCGTTTGATCCCGCTACGGTAATACATTGTGGAGCGAAAGCGTCACCTAGTTGTTTGACATTAACGCTTTAATTTTAAGGGGATCAGATCCGTCTGCAGACGCAGATGGTCTGTCACCACGGGTACGGACGGCTTCTTGCGTAGCGACGAGGCATACCTTTGACGCCCGTGGCGCAGTCTATAATTATTGGCAGGTCAGCGAAGCCGAAGTCCGTCCGCGGAAAGTTCGTTATACGACAGGCATGTCCTCCCCGTAGGCACTTCCCGTGCACACAAACGTACGGCGGGTGCAGGCCGTGTACTAGGAGAGATAGAGGTGAGCTTTCCCCTATGAGACGTTAATTATTATCGACAGTTTCGAAAAACGAACTCTCTTCGCTCTTGGCTGGCTGTCGCCTGATCGGCCCGTGTACACGCACCGACGAACGCTTTACGTACCGGCCCTGTCGTGATAGTTAATTGCATCCAGCCCGCCGCCTACCCGATGTTCGAACATACGTATGTAACGTGTGTAGCATAAGGAATAAAACTGAACCAATAAAAGTCTTACATAGTTGTTCGCAGGGTTGCTCGTTAGATTGCATGTTCAAACTGTTGAATTACGTGTTCTTTCATCACTTCGCCTTGAATGACGTGACATTTTTTTATCAATCATTAATTGTTATGAAAAGAATACGATTTTTTTAAACGAATGCATCTTTATATATATTTACATTAAGAATCAATCTTTATACAATTTTAGAAGTCCTATGTGTTCTTATAAAATGTTATATTATGTACCCAATACAGTCAAAGGTATCAGTTATATCTAAGTCTGTCCGTCTATAACAATATCTACACTAAATTAAGAATGCACAAGGTCTTGTTCGCCATCCCTG
>NW_017134690.1:172888-173774 GCF_001652005.2 Ceratina calcarata | reverse complement strand
ATCTATATAAAATATATTTTTTTAACCGTTGTCGTAAATGTTTCATTTTACACAAAAATCTGCAGTATTGTTACTGTTATCAAATAAAATGTGTTATTATTGACTCGAGAGCGACACCTTTAGACATTTTTAACCTTTTGTATTTTCAAGCCAAACGAGATGACGTACAATCACGATAGTAGAGATAAAAAGTCGGGAAATGAAGAGGAGTTCCTCGAGAACGCCCGCGCGTTCTCCAAGTGGCGTGATTTCTAGAAAAGCGGAGTGGTAGCACTGTTTGAGGAGCCAACGCGTGTTCAATGCTAGTTTTCGTTTCGGACCACTGTAAAGTCACTTGAGCAACGTTTTACGTTAGTGATTCCAACTTTCGGTCGATCTCTAGAACGCGAAAAAGGGTTTTCCTTCCCGTTACTTGTTTTCAGAGAGAACAAACGAAGATGGCGCACGGTTCGTTAAAGAGCCCGACGGTTGCGTCGGGACCGAGATTAAGAAACGTCGGACGTTCGATATAACGAATACACTGTACCGTTTACCTTCTCAACATCGCGAACAGTGGAAGTAATTTCGTGAAGGGAAGAAACGCCTCACGAATTTATAGAACGCGTACCAGACGGGAGTTTCGATCGACGAAACTCGATTGGTGTCCATCCTGCAAACCGTGTATTAACTCCGATCCACTTACTATAATTATCGAAATTGTACTTTCGAGTTTCCTTTCGCTTTCCAGTCGCGCCAGTTCGAAGTTATACCGACGACTCATACAGCGTCGAATTTGTCTCGGTTTCTCTGACCTTACTATAGACCGATAACTACTCTTTAATTACATTACTGCTTATAAGTATGAGAGCACTTTTAACACTAGAATGTCGCATGATGGGTATATACC
>NW_017134690.1:159451-171478 GCF_001652005.2 Ceratina calcarata | reverse complement strand
TTACATTAATAAAACACTGTACAAAATTTTAGAAATTTTGCTAGCCTATTAAAAAAGTTATTCAATTCTTATTAACGAAAATCTGAGAATTTCACTCTCCTTTAATAAAATGGCTGACATGGTTTAAGCTGTAACCGTGTTTGTACAAATACGAAAAAAACTGATCCGCAGTGTCCTTAACATCGATTCCAATGACATATAGAGAAGACACGAATACCGAACAGGTTAAAAAGACGTCCACCAATACCAGATATTTATCCCTTAATCCATTTAAGCCGCTTAATTCACGTCACATCAACGTGAAATATTTACGATCCGGTAAGGTAGCAAAGACGTGCGCGGGTGTTGGTTTCGTGTAGGTGAACGTAGGCAGCCTCTCAGGTAGCAAGGAGTGAGGGGGCCAAGGGAAGCCTTAGCCAAGAGTTGCTAACTCCGTCGGAGCGATATAACGAACACATGTTCCAACGCGGGTCTACATAATCCGCAACAAGCTATAGGGTCGCACTGGCTCACGTCTATGTGTCTTGAACGCGTGTATGCGCATCCCTTTACAACTACGATATGTTCCCTTTCTATTTCTTTCTTGTATCCCTTTCTTCATTTCCGGTCCTCGACATTCACACAAATTCTGTACTCGTTTATTTGTTACATGTATAAATTCGCACTAGGTTAATTACGTTGGACGATCAATGAACTAATTCGAATTTTTTATATAAATTCGATTGTTCCTTTTTTATCTTCTCAGTGGCTTCATTTTTATAATCGATCATAGAAAAGTCGGAAATGATTTTAGATAGATTTCTATTAAAAGAAAAATTGATAGATCCCAGAAATGGACAACAAATGTTGCGGGATGTCGCTCGACCTGAAAGAGAGGAACGCATTTCTATCGGAGCGTGCACCATGGAAATCGCACACGCACGGATAGATCCGGTTCGCACGTGACACGCAACCCAACTCCGCGGAGTTCCACACGCAATGCACGAACGATTTCACCCACGAAGGGCAACTATCCCAAGAATCGACTTCCAATCGTCCCTAATAGCCGAAGCTCGTTAACGAAATTGTTTGTACTTCGTGATTCCGTTGCTAAATAACTCCGCGTGCACCGCCGTCTGTACATCCACTTTAACGCGTTCTCGCGTTGTCTAATTGTCTCCCTGAAAGTGTCCCTTCTCCGTGACGCAAATCCACCGTGAAGTACCCGAATCGTGGCCAAAATCCCGTGAAGTGAATCCTTTGTGATGTACAGTCTTCCGTTCAATTGACATCTTTTTCATTTAAACTGTAAAAGCAGTATTGTATTCAAATTAATCTGCAAGTTAATTATATTATATGATATTTATATTTTTATAGAAGGCGAGCAAGGGTATTTTTTTCGACTATATTTTCCTTGTAAGTACTCCTAAAAATTGCTCGTTTAACAAGTATTAGAAGGTAGGAAAGCTAAACGCAGATGGTATAGAGAGTATTTAACGCGGAGGGTCAGACGATAATTTTCCTCACGTTTGATTAAAATTTATCGAGCGGATCGCGAGATATCTAACGCCTCGCGTGAACCGAGCTTTCAGAATGAATTCACTCCTGTTGAATCCCGCCGACGCGCGGTTCCCCCACCCTTCCCGCGCGATGATATTTCATGTACGGGCGCGAGGTGTGATATTTTTCGACATTTACTTTATCATCGGCCGCACAAAGATTTTTCCCGCGTGATTTTAAACGCGTCGCTGGACGAGGGTCGGGTCGGGCTTTTGTAGCCGCCGGTATCTGCTTTCAACGGGGCCGCTTTTGTAACGAGCTATCGATAGGCACACGACTTTTTAATACGCCGGTCGACCGATTTTTCTTTTTTTCCCCTCTCTTTTTTGCCATCGGTTGAACAAAGCGCAGTTAGGAAGAGCGTAACACGTTGAATCTCCAACCATGAATCTCGATCGAATAGCACGGTCCGGGTAAAATTCGATAGCCGATTCGGTTTCAGCCCCACGGTTGCGCCCGAATTTCTTTCTTCTGCCACGACGCATTTCCGCGATATCGGCCCTACGGGAGTTACAACGTGAATTTTTCAGATGCGAATCGGATCACATCGATGCGAATAAGATTCAATTATCGGTTGGTTATAAGCTCGAGCTTCATTGATCAATTCATGAGGGAATTAATATAATTCATGAAAGAGAGTAATAAATATTTATGGGACATATTAATTTCTTGATATATATAGTTCATAAAATAACGTCAGTACTAATTCAAATAATTTTCTATTCCTCATGTTTTATGGCATTAAAATTCATGTAGTGCATTGTGAAATTGCAGTATTGATAAGTGAAATGAATTGTATTCATTTTTCGTTTACTATACTCGCAGCATTTAGAGCTGAAAAGAGTACAACCTCAAAAGGATTTCTTTCTTCAAGGCACTTCTAAATTTATCATCTTGGCATACAATAAAGTGAAACACTGCCTGAGATTCTTGGCAGTTCAACAAACGTATCAAAATAGACTTTAGACATACACGTGTATAAGCAAATTTCTTTTATAACAGTAATTCATATTGATGATTGACATTACTCTATTCTTCTTTCAAAAAAATTATTTAGATTATCGTCAAATTATTTATAGCATCCTGCATTTACATGTTTGCGACTGCAGTAAAGAATTAAAATCAGTATTATAATTATAACTAATCGGATTCATCAGAATTATAACCAATTTGTCGGAATTAAAAATGCAACTTGGAATTAATCGGAACTGAGTGGAGATGAACAATGAAAGAGTTAAAAGATTTTAATATTCTCTAGATTTGAATATAAATGAGGGCAAGAATGGAGTAATACAATGGCGGTACCAAATATCTTTCCCCGTACTCTAGTCGGCAACGGTCCGCACGAAAATCTATGTTTCCGTTGTTCCCATTTTCGTCATCGTGATCCGTGCATCAGTTGTTTCCATGCATCGGCTCGAACGGAACTAGGCCAAACTGGAAGTAGAGTAGCAGACAAAGCTTTATCAAACGGGACAGCGGCTAGGGAAAGGATTTGCGAGTAGGCATGCTTCTTCCAAAAAGACAATATTGTACGTTGTCCCCCCAACCCCCCGTCACCTCCCCTAAGCTGCTTGTTTTAGACGGCCAAGTATTAAACTAAAACCGAAACGTATTCGAAGAGGATTACTCTTCATAAATGTCCTTTAAACTCGCACTATGTATCACCATTGAGAAGAGGATCGGATGGCAACCTTCGGATGGGTCCACCCTGTATACTGGACGTGAGCACTTACACGGAACATAGCCGATGACATAGCGCGGTCACAGTAGTCACTCCATCGTGCATGCATGAGACACGATATGAATTGCAAATGCTGTAGCCCCCGCCGGTGGGGAAACTTGGCGCTGGGTAGTATGTAATATCGGCGATGCCCGTAGAATTGCTGTCTGAACGAGTAGTTTGTTGGACCGTGTCCGCGACCGTTTGCACCTCCCTTAAATTCAATGAAATAACTCGCGGTATATGTATACGTATCGCAACGAATTATTTAGAGTAGCGGAGAAATTATAACCCGGTTTTCCTCGCGCGTCAATGTCTCGCTACCTCCTCCTGTTGCTAAATTATGCTTATTGAATAGTCGTCGGACAATGTGACTGTGCACAGGTGGATTGTGGCTGGGCGAAATTCACCTGCGTCGCAATATTGCTTATATGGAAATCCTCATATATTTGGTTTTTTTTTAAATGTCTTAATGTTATATGGGAGAGAAACTGTTTGTATAATAGCAGAAATCTCAAAAACGAGTTAAGTATTGAATAGGAGCTTTGTAAGATACTTCTGAGTATCATAAGTAGATTGTAGATGTTTGTGTATTTATGCGAATTTTCAGTAATTTTGCAGACACAGTATGCAGTAAAATGCAAATAAATACAAAATATCGAAAGTAAAATTACTGGATCGAATAAAAGTGAAAATAGGTTTTGTCAATATTTCTTTAATGCGATGAAGTATCGAAGATATGTTTTCTCTAATTTCTTACAAATCAATTTGTGGATTTTTCAAAATTCACTGCCCTACTGGAATAAAACGAGTTTCTATATATTTATTAAAATTTTTTAAGTTTGATGAATATGTTTGGTTTTTATTAACGTAGCTTACCTATACATATACACTTGGCCATACAATTTCAGAATTTATCGTGAATCATTCAATTCATTGAAAATGTGTAAAATGTATATTTACAAAATCCTCAATATCTTTGGCATTCGTGATGAATACATTTGGTTTTTATTAACATAGCTTACCTATACAAATACCTACACACTTGTCCATAAAATTCCAAAATTTATCATTCACTAACAGATTGAAAATGTGTAAAATGAATGTTCACAAAGTCCTCAATATCGTTGAAAGTCATGAAATATTTCCATTATATACATTTTAAATCCTGAATATCTTTCATCTCCATTTTCCATGGTTTTTATTCATAAAATATTTTTATTCTAAATTTTACATTTATTATATTAATTCTTAAATACACATTATTAATTCTATACATATGCATAATAATTAGTACGGACAAAGTTATATAAATCGGAGTTCAAGACAGCTGACCCACTTAATTATAGACAGTAAAATAGTTTACAAAAGTTGTATAGAATTCATCGCATATTTAGTTTTCGAAATTCAATATTAATTTCCTTCCTCTTCTTTTACTCTGCCCTGCAGACTATTACGAATGACCAGATCGATTACGCTTCAACGATCAATGAACAGCTTCCAACTTCGTTAGCGATAGACCCACGTTACGATTGGTACTCATTATTATTTCACTTTGTCGAATCGATTCAATAAACTTTATAACTAAGAAATTCACGCTTCCTTCCTACGTGAGTCACTATCGTTTCTATATAACTCCGCTACATAAATGTACGATAGGAACAGTTAGATAGCGTGGCTGTGCACGCTATGCTAGATGTCGGTCAGAGTACTATCTTCGGCTTGACACTTGCATGCACCTACAGCCGTGACTGTCGTACAGTAATATCGCAGTGTTATCCGAGTTCAATTACGTAATTCATTAATCGTCGAATGAAACGTCAAACAATTTGTTAAAATGATTGATTCGAACGATGAAACAACAGAATCACATAAGAGACGGTCTTAAAGCGAACTTTTTTAAAACAGTTACTACAATTTTGCATAGATACTTCGCTAATTCCATTTAAATCTCATTTCGACTGGTTTAGTACTTCTAATGTTATGCACTTCCTAACGTTTCCAACACTCCTCTAAGAAATTTCAATTCACTCTGTGACAAGGCTGTCTTCGGTCTTTCATTTACTAGAAAACCTGTCGTACTGCAGCGTCGAAACGGTCCGGAGGCATTCAGTTCGATAAAACGAGGACAAAAGACCGCGGATCAATGTATATTCGAAACGATGGAAGTCAATAGTCTTAATCTGGCCAAGTCAATATTCCCCGATATCACAATAAGCGAGCGTCGACTTCTTATCCAGGCGAGCTTGAAAATTCTTACGTCCTATATAATAATGACCGGCCGGGTGGGTCCGCTGAATCGGTCTTTCAACAAGTAGTGCGCCCCGGTCCAAGCAGAAATATTTGGAACGGTTCGAGCTCCTTTTAGCATTTCGGTAGTCGGTTCGTTTCCTTCCTGCATCTCGTCTTACATTTATCCCCCCCGTGCCCATTCCGGAATCCATTTCCGTAGAGTTTTACTGGCCGCGGCTGAAGAAAAACCTTGAGAAGGGTCCAGCGGCGAGGGCAAGAAACAGCGGTCGACGAGGCAAGGAGAAAAAAAATATATAAAATAAAAGGAGAAAGGCAGAAGTATAAGAAAGCAACGGGATTTCGCGTTCCACCCCGTGGAATGAAACCCAGAATCTACGAGCGCCATCCGAATGTCCGCTTGAAAAGAAAACGCGCTTAACCCCGTTTATTGTGTATCCCAAGGACTAATTTTCCGACTGAATGCCAGATATTCGCGGTCGACGCCAGCCTTTATGGTTCGAGCATTGCCAAATGCATCGCGAGGACGGCCAGATTCGATTGTCGCTGAACCGACCTCGGATTTGGACACAAAGGGGAACGCTTTTCAACCGGTGATGGATACGACTCTTGATTTCACGCTGATTTCTCTCTCCGCCTGCCTGCTTCTGCGTGCTATAACCCCCGACGTTCAAGGGGTTGCTTTCAACACTGTTTAACCGGAGAAGTTGAAAAGGAATATTCATGTGAATGACACGACTTGAACATGTTCTGTGTAACAGTTCTGATGGGAGACCTCATTTATCGAAATGAAGATTTAATTATGCAAGATAACATTTTTTAATGACTGCGTCTTTTATTCTTTTCTACGTTCGGAAATTGAGTATTGATATTTGTACAAATCCAGTAAAGCATTAATTCCTAAAAGCATGGCTTGATGGTAAGAGTCTTTCTCGTGATTTCATTAAACCGTCCAAAGTACCGCTGTGGTTAATCAGTTCAGGATATACTCTCTGCTAGTCTGACCTGTATGATTCACAGCGTCTTGTTTTGATTCAACAATTACACGAATTAAAAATTTCTTACCTTTCCCGTGTTGAAATGTTTATTAATTCTTCTGATGCTAAGGTTTATATATTTTTTAAAAAGTGCAATTTAAAAATTTGAGATATTAAGTTTAAATGATAGAAATAAAAAATATATATTGATCTTTCGTACATGCTGTACAGGTAAATAAATCTCATATTCCACATGGTATGATGATAAAAAAAGAGAAGCATCTTCAGTCTGCGATCGATGGTATTTAAAGTGACGTTTAGAATATGCATGTTTGCCTTGTACTTTATAATTCTAACGCCTGGAGACGAAGGCTTTTTAAATTAGCATATTCGCTGCCTCGTCAGGTGACGACTTTCGGAAATATCAGTAGCACGCTCTTGACAGGCAGCGTCTAATCCATCAAAAGCAACGCATGCATTCAAATTAAAGTATCAGCGAATGATCTGCCCGCCCCCTCATTCATTATCGATTCTCGTGCATCAAAGTCGACGAGGGATCGTGCAACAAGCTTCAGGTACTACGATGTATGAGAGAGGCAGAGAGAGAGCCGATCTACGATAGATAGACGGGAATCTTCTTACGAAGATTTATCGGTGGCTGTCGCGCGGTCGCATTGAAATACGTGTAAGCAGTAATTACGATTGGAAAAGGTACGCAACGCGCCGTTCGTTGAATCAAGTATATCATTTGTATCGTAATTCGCATTCGAAGGATTACATCGATTTAGGGAACTGTCTTCTATGCGAATCACATAAAACCCTTCGCTAGATCGCCTGACGCAATTACTTAAGGAGTCCACGATCGGATGGAGACGTCCGCCGGAGAATTATGAGTGGCGTTGTCGCATGCACGCGTGATGATCGTTCCAATTTACATTTTCGCGGGTCGCCGAGTCACGCGGCTGTCCCGCCGCCCGTCGTACATGTACATATATACATATATCTTCGCGCTTCCGTTAAGATTCGAGGTACCTTGGCCACGCGACCGGGCCGCGGTGTCGTCCCCTCGATTCGAAACGCTGCCGGAAGAATGGAAAAATTATTGCCTTTCCGATACAGCGATAACCCGGCGAAGGTTATTACTGCGATAGAAAAGGTCGGAACGAATCGAGCCGCGCGTTCCACCGGGCACGCAAGCGAGATGGTCGATACTCCACCGGACTGGATGTGTGCGCGTGCTCATTTACATATGCACATGTAGATACGTACACACTTGAACTCTCGGCGCTATACGCGCGTAATGCATGCCCGAAACGGAAGGCATACTTCTGTAATTGGGGCATGCTCTCGGCTGTTGGTTAAATTACACAACGGCTGGCTATACTTTCGCGGGGTGAAACTCGTGTCCCTTACGCGAGAAAATTGCTCGTTCATGCCGGTACACGGGGACCCAGGGTTGATATTAAAGCTAAATGGACAACGGTTGTCGAGCATCTTTATTACAATTACGTATAAGCGATACGTTTCTAATTATGCAAATTACAAACAAATCGTAACGCTTTTCGTACTGCGACATTTATTCAGCTTCGTCGATTACCCATCAATAGTGATTGTAATGAAAAAGTTTGATATTGTTTAATAATTGGCAGATAAAAATTTCAAAAGAGTTGTACAACATTCATGGCTAGTATGTGATAAATTCGCAAATTTTGCAATTGTACATAACAATTTAATAAAATGATTTAAGAGTATTTATAAATACCCTTAACATGTCAGTCCTGTAGAGATAAAGCATTACTCGTCAGGGCAGTACTGTTATTAACACAACTGAACAAATTCATAGAGGACAGTCACAAACCAATCAACGCGGCCTGTTGTATCCATCGTTTATTGATGATTAACTCCAACGAATGCAATTTGTCCGCAACAGCATTGAATAATTAAACGTGCTTGACGTGCATTACCATTTATTGTCATTTATGTATCTGCGGTCTCGAAATTAGTCGTTCAATTAAAAACAGCCCCTTGTATAAAGCATTTGCATCCGTTTACGTTATCTACCGAAATCCGAATCGTACCCCGCGATATCGTTGCATTATTCAGCTGCTTTGTTTCGTTCGTATCTACCGCTAATTTATTCAGTTGCCTGACCTGTGTCGCTTACGTTACACGAACGAATTCGAAGGGATTCAGCGGCGGCGTTCCGTTGGGCACAACCCGAAAACGAAACGTTCCGTGGCGCACGGCGGGGTGGAAACCGAGTGGTCTCTCTTACGACTTAGATCAGCCGTAAAATTGGACACCTCCGGGAAGACGAATCTTTGGTATCCGGTTTCGGTCGGCACCCTTACCGAAATATATCACCCGACGCGTGAGGGTCGAACGAATTACGCACATGGTCCTGCCGTAATGGTAAAAATGAATTGCCTCCCTCCCTCCTGCCGTAACGAAATTGGATCTACGGTTCTGGCATTACCTTTTTACATCTTTATTTTGTACGACTTCGTTCGTGTCCAATAAAAATTCGTTTCGATGGTGAGAAAGGGTTGTAATCACGAGTTTACCGCGAGTAGATCTTCGCAGTATCATACAAGCTGATTATTAGCGATAATCACGTGTTGTCACGTACGTCAAATGTAATAATACGACGATCAATAATTTTTTAATTCTCGCTGTTTGTTCGAGTGGAACGTCATGAAACCGTGAAAGCTGTTTGCTCATCGAAAGGGGGCGTTTGCGACCCATACGCTATGGATCACATGGGGGAATCTTATCTGTAGTATATGGGCGGATTGTGCTTCGCAGATTATCATTGGTACCATACCACTCGGTGCATTTGTGAACACACAAGCCACTCCATTCCGTTTCACCTCCTCCTACCTTAATCGGTCTTTTTTTTTCGTTTATCGATCTCTGTTCCTCTTCGCTAGAGATAAAACATGGAGTACATGTCGCTGATGGTACCAGGTCTGCAATGAACGATAGTGATTTCGGATTCTAACCAGAAACTCCTCGACCTACTGCTTAACATGGTTTCAGTGCAGTTCAAATGTATTGTTGAACAGATTATGCATGTACATCGTACCGGAAATTTAGGAACACTCAACGAAAAGGATGTCGAAGTAATTACAAAGTTTATTATTACAGAAATTGCTGAAAATGTTGCCTATTCTGCCAAACAGATAATTCTGCTCTAATTCCTCTGCTAATTAAATTTCTATGATAATAATGTATTCTATTGTTTTAATGTGTAAAAGGCTAGAATAATCTTTTCTTTTAATTGCTCGCAACTTTTAATTTCTTCAGAATACACGATTTAATATGACGCCATAAGTAAACTTCAAGCGGAGTCAGGTCCGGAGAGTGTGGTGATCATGCAATTGTTCCATCACCATCAATCCAGGCTTGGTAACGTTGATATAAAAATCTCTCACTTTTATGCGTATCCAGCGAAAATTCAAAATCGATTTTCTCGAGAACAAAAAATTTTATTCTATTTCTTCATATAGAATCGCCCCTTTTTTGCTTGTACCATCGGTTATCGAACACTCTGTATAATAGTTAGAAAAATCGTGTTTGCACGTACGTATTTTAATCATGAATTTTGTGTAGGTTTTATTATTCTGATATAATATGACGATTCTAGTAGAAAATTGCGAATTTTAAGCGTTGTCTAAATACTGTATAGCCGGATCACAATAACGTTGAAGATTTTACTTAGTACGGAGCAAACGTGAAGTTAAGAAAGTTGCCTTTGAAATTCCAATTCGTTCTACCCTTAACATCGTTTGTAACGTTCCAAGTGAACGTCCCTGTCCGAGAAACAAAAGCAAAACTTGTGACGGCTTAAAATCCATTGCACTTAAAACTTACTCGCCTGCGTAGTCTGAAACTGAAACTCTCTTTTTGAACGATTAAAACATGGATATTCAATTAGAGATGGCTATTAGAGAAAACCCATTAGACTTCGCTATTTGCATTTGAATATAAATATCGTGGCACTTAGAACATTTTGTATCTCAAAAGATCAGTTCATCTTATTATTATACAAAGAGAAAATGTTTGTTCTTCGTACGTTAGTAAAAATTTCAAGAACAATTTAAGTAGTTGTACTGGAATTTGGACTGTAGGTTCTTTACATATTTCGGAGTGTGTCATAGGGTATACTTATTTCTAAATCACAAAATATTATTATGAATAATAACACTATTGCTGTATTTTTTCTGGTCTTGTGACCGCTGAACATACTTGAAATGACGGAGCGGAGGAAACAGTGCAGGTGGAAGTAAGAAACCTATTGTCCCGTGGTAAATGTTTCATGTTTTCTTGGAAATTTATGCACACCGCTTCTTTGCATGATAATGAGATGTGAAAAACATTATTATGTACGAATTACAACATAAGACTAGAATTACTGGCATAAGAATAGAGTACTAACATTTTCTTCAAGATTTTCCTTGTAGGATCTATTCGGAGAAATTTATATAGATAGGTATTGCGATTTAATAAGAATCATTCTCCTATTATTTTCCGGTAATTATAAACATTTAAGTAAATCTATAATTATTGGAATTCACGAACACCAATAGATGTACATATTTTTTCTGAAAGTAATAAAAGCCCCCGAGGGACTCTACATTCGAAAGTTCGAAATCGACCGCAGTCTTACACAACCAGCTAGCTGAAACGTTTTACGTAACGATTCGTGGTCTCCGAGATCTTTCATGCATCGTAGAATGCTCCGCAAGCCTGTTCCCCGAACACGGGGCAAGGATTCGCGCGTTCAACCGCAGACGTAGCCGCGTAAGAGTAGACGTAGTTGTGACTAGCGCGCGAGTCTCCAGGTGGGACGAGGACTGTGAACGGAAGGGCACGGGCGAGAGAAACGGGAGGACTGAGTAGATTGCTACGAAGTTAGCTGGTTAACTCAACGAAACAACGGTAGCAAGTTAGCGCGAGAAGTTGGCGTCAGTTGGCACCATAGCGTCGTTGTCGCGGAGCCTCCGTGTGTAGGTATATGGCGCAAGGGAGGAAGGACAGACCTCTAGAACCTGGGGGTTCTAACTATTTCATTGTTTCATAATTGAAGGATTTGCGGTCTCACCGTTATGCATATATCTATTAGAGGGGTTGAAGCGTGAAAACGTGGCGCCGTCGTCGAAACTTGCTTCGTTATTCGAGTAAAACGGGGCACCGTCTTAGGAACTTGGCGCCGATTTCTGCGCGTACCCAGCTGAAGACGAGACCTTTCGCTGATAGCGGAGGACCTACGGATGACAGCTGGGCACCCCGGCGCCGGGATCGATGATCCCAGGAATTTCGTGTTTAATTATATCGCCTAAGTTTGCTCGAATTAATGCGTTCCGTCCTACATTTCAACGCTTGCGAACTTTCGCCTTGCGTTCACTCTTCGCATGATCGAACTAGCAAATTGTAACTCAGTTTTTAAAACGGTCGACACACGGTCAATTATTTTCATGGTTAAAGTAAGAACTGAGGAAAAGTTAATCTTAAAATAAAAGTAGCTATTTTACTTCT
>NW_017134690.1:150533-158314 GCF_001652005.2 Ceratina calcarata | reverse complement strand
CCATGGTTGTACCATGAATACTGTGACACCCAGTATGTAAATTATTATATATTACCAGCGCATATTGGTAGATATTTATATGATTGGTGACGGAACACGAGGCCGGTAATTACACACAACGGGTAAAGATAATAGGAACACACCACGGTCAATGAACGAACGCAATATGCGGATGATAATGAAGTAGATTTTTTCGCGTCGTCGTCGGCGACGACGGGGCGGCGGTGCACGATGCACGGTAATAAAGTGGTCAACCAACGAATTAGTTTGTGACACGATCGCTCGATTTATGGAAATCGGTTTAACGTCGTCGGACGTTCGTATATTTCGTATTAACGTAATACCCATTCCCGGCAGCATTTCCAACAGATTTGCATGCATTGTCCGACGGTCAATTAAAGTATTCCGGTACTTATGCACCATATGGACAGTCGTCCAACGGGCCAGGGGGGAGGAGGAGACGGGAGGGGCGGGGTAGCGTGTGAATTTCACACCGAGAGTTCGCTAACTCGTCCCTGGACATTTCGCGGTACAAATTTGCTAGCGCAACGTTGAACTCGTTATGGAATCACGTTGCCGTGGATAACGTTGATTAACTTAAACACTCACTTCCGAGAGTTATCCTGGCGGCTCTTTATCTCGAGATTGATACCTGCACACGTTTACCTTACCGTAATCCTTACCACAGACGAGGTACACAAGTAACCCTGTCACCTTGTGGACTCTTGGGTCTCACAGTTCGACTGGTATACCGACATGAAAACTTAACGTTGATTTGAACGTGCACTCTTCATGAATAAATAACGTTAGGGAACATGAGTGGTTGTGTTTCCTGACTATAAACAGCCACACGAAAATATGTTGGTTGATAAGTGTACTCTATTGACTACACGTAGTCAGTGTGCTTACGTTTCTGTCAGTAATTCTAGTACAAAAATACAGCTTCTTTCTATGTATAGGTAGTTACCCTAAATAAGGTTTAAATATATACTGAACCACATCAATTCTATTATATCAGTAAATGAACTAATTATAAGTCAAAGGTGTGAATCGATAGAAAATAAAATGCGATTGAAAATAATATTAACGAACTAGACGTTTCCGAAAACATGCGAAACAAGCAATGTATACTTAATAGGTATTCTATATGTAGATGGTTATTTTACGCTTTACGGTAACGCATACTTACTTAGAGTTTAATGAAATTCAAAGGGTATCGTAGGTAGGTACAGGTTACGATATTGTTAATTCACGTACGACAAATGAAGCTGCGGCGTGAACAAAGAAATCCGAGATCCATGAATATCTCGACTTACCCGGCGCTCTCGGGTACCTACGTATTTGTTAAGCGAATCCGAGGAAACAATTCCGCCGCGAAAATCGTTGAAATTATTAAAACAACCGGTACGCGTAAATCCGCTAGGTAAAACGTTAAAATTAGCGTAGGAGGCAGCTGCGTGGGAGGTGGGCTCTCGCGCGTCTCTGTTTACGATGTTGCACGGAACACGGTTACAGCTATTGCTGCCGGGATATAGGTATTGGTCGAGCCACCGTGCCTGAGATACGTAATCACCGTTGTGCACCTGACTGGACTCGGTGGAATAATTTTGCGGCGAAGATCATCTCGGTAATATAGATCCAGGGTAGGCATGCTTCGTGTATTTTGCACACGCTGGTATCACGACGTCAACCGTAAATAAACGTTAAAGATTTGTCGAGGAAATGAATGTGTCAACAGGAAAAATAGATGTACCGACAATTTCCATGAAACGTATTTTGGTGGAAAAAGAAATTACGATTCAAACGAATCGGTAATTATAATATTATACAAGCATTTTGATGTCCGTCCTAATGGATGATTGATTTGAATAACTCTCATAGAGAATGAATTACGGATCGATTCGTTTATCGGGAAATTGAATAATGATGATAACGTATGTAGATGGCTGCGTAGCTAATTATACGTGCGCGCATAATAGAACGGGCAGGGTAGCAATTTTCGGTTAGCGCGGCGTGGGATTCGTACTCATACTTCTAAGTTTCATTTATTTATGATTTTAATATTAGTTACCGCCGGAATATTCGTGCGTGTATTAGGGAAATTAGTCGTTAATTGAATTATCCTCAGGTACTCGATTGGAATAGCGCGGTGCAATTTACCCAGCTGTTTCCTATTATTGTTCTGATTTGTGATTAGCTCGCCTACATATGTTCCGCTTAATGTGTGCCTACTAAATCTGATTCAATAATATGCGTTCTTTTTTTTTCTATTCGTGCTTCGCTACATTACTAACAAGTTTTATTAAAAAAAAAATAAAAAGAAATAACAAATTACAAAATTTATTTCTTGAGACAACAATCTCTTTATTTAAATAGTTTCGGGTAAAAATTGATATATGAATATAAGCTTATGTCAAATAAAGGAGGTCAAGTGAGCTGCACTATATTTACAACTGTCAAATTGCAAGTAAATTTCTTTGAATTATAAATTAGAAATTGACATTACGACGAACGATTAGGCTTAAATATACATAAACGAGCATGAGCTACGCGTTGGCAATTATTCCTATTATTAAATCGCAATGTATTATTACCGTGGCATTAGCCGGCCGCTAGAAACGAGGATGATTAATTAATCCTGTAGGAAGGTGGGTCCACACAGGACAACATGATACACAGAGAAGCCACAGCGCAGAATCGTTTGCGTATAATCCTAAACTGTTCTCAATAGAAGCGAGGACCATACGTGCGCCGCGTAATTCTAAAGTGGAGTTAGCTATACAGAAGGCGGCGCATTAGCGAATTAACATTTCCGGGTAATTGGCCCACTCAATCTTCTCAATACTGAATTCCTTTTAACGACCGCTTAAAGTCTCTGCATTTTTTACGGTTTCATTATCGGGGGAAGTATTTAGATCGTTCTTCCAATTTACTCAGTCTGATCATTCTTTAATAAGTACATAGAAAATGAGGAATGAGGGTGGGGTGGGGGACTCTGTAGGTGGACGTGGAGGACAGGTTGATCGAAGGAACGGCCGCAATACGAAATCGTTCGAGTGTGATCTTAAACTATTTTCGATAACGCAGCCTTGCACCGCGGCGTACGAAAGCTAAGTGGTAGTATACGAGTATGGAAGCGACGCATTAGTGAATTAACGTTTCCTGCCGTTGCAATCAAGGTAATGCGCCGGTACGGCACGCGCGCCACGGACCCTTCTCTCTCTCTTCACAGATACAAGCGAATAACGCTCTGCCTTTCCTCTGTAAGTATGTATGTATGTATTATGTATATGTGTACCTGCAGCGTATCTCGAGACAGTTAATAATTTGGTGTCTTGAAGGATTCAACAGGCGCGTTTAACGGGAACAGGACCTTCGAGCGATTTTCAATTGCCCTTGCTAGATTAATAAGCGATTTCGAATACCACAGAATCTTCTTAATCGTCTGATGTCGCTAAACAGATAATTCGCCAATGTTGGATCTACCGCTGATTTCGTACGTATGATGCATCAGCGTTGATTGTATGTGTATCAGTTGTGTTTCAGAAATAATACGAGTTTTCAATCACGTTTTCGAGACTCACTCATGTTGTGCAAACGAATCTAGTGTAACGTGCAAATGAGACTCTTTCGTTTAATTAAAATGTTATTAGCGAAATAATTAATTTACTTGGCTCGCTCGAAACGTACGCTCGCTTGTGTTGGTTCGTAAAACGCTTTCTATATATCATCATACAACTTGCACAATTATAACGGGTTGAGATGGGAATTATATTTCGCCGTCACTGGCGGGGACCGTGCGTCTATTCCATCGTAGAATGAGAAAACAAATAAAAAAGGGTGACGTTTTGTTTCGCGTACAACGTGTCGCGGACAACCGAGCGCTGATTGAATTTCGCGTTTGTCAAAGTGCACAATGTAACAGCTTTTTTCCTTTAAAAAAGTTTAAGCGTCCTAGAAATCGAATTGATTCCGGGTTGTAATTCAATCAACGAAACGTCTGTAATTTTTAACTTTATGTAGAACATACGTTTTCCACTGATATGTCTTCCTATATATCCCACGATCGAATTTCAAAATTACTTTCGAATCATTTTCAAAATTACTTCTATAATTACAATCACATAAGGGTCCCACTAGAGAGAGCATTCACCACAGACTCTTACGTTACTTATCTTTGCTGACTGACTCTTCTATGAGCGATACTAATCATGACTACTCTTCGATAATGTGCAAGTTTAATGTCAGCAAACTTGAAGAGAGAAGAACGATTTCTGAAATTACTTTCATGCGAAACGTTCTCGATCATTGAAGTTGATTCTCCTTTACTAAAATTAATGAATCCTGTAATTTCTAGGAGATAATTTCTAGGATCATTATTGCTGTCAATGCTCAACTGAATCACCCATAAATCTTGAATCATACATAAACGTTTAAAGTTATTCCAATTTCATGCAAACTTCATATTTATTCAGTTAATTAAACAAATTTATAAAAACCCTTTCATCTTTCGTTTTGTACTCGTTTTCAAATCCCTTCCAGTATGCGTGTATCTATTAAATAAATACGACATTAATTCCGATTTGCAATCATTTTACTTGTTCGATATTTTGAAATATCGCGGTTTTACGTAATAAGCCGCGATCTTGACGCTAAATATATTCGTTTATTTTTCAAGTTGTAGTGTAAAACGGGTGTAAGATTGTGTATTATCAGTTGCACTAGTGCGTGTGAGGCAACGTCCATTACGTTCGATCTCCGTTCTCAGTCAGTCCCACGAAGAGAGTGCTCGAATGCGAATTCATTGTTATCACTTGTCGTTTCCGTAATCACTTTGCGCTCACGAGTCGCGTCGAGCCGAGCCGAGCCTGGGCTGTCCGTCGTGAATAAAACCCGTCAAATAATTTTGCCGAGCAACGATGACCGTGGCATCGAACGCGTTTCACTGGCCACACCGCCGCTGCTCCACGCGTATATGCATACGTACGTACGTATGCATTATGTATATACGTCTGTACGTATATGTACATACGTGCCAAAGCCGAGTGCGACAAAACTGTTTTTCCTCGCCAATCGAACGCGAAATCGGCCGACGGAATTGGGTTACTCGAGTCACGTTCTACAAATCCTGGATTCTGCCCCCTTTGAGCTAATCGAGCTTCAAAATACTCGTATAAGCGAAAATTACGAACATCTGTCAGCGCGGCAAATTCGAGTGGCAAAGTAACAATTCGTAATTGACGAAAGATCGTATCAGTCAGACTGTCAATCGTTGCACGTTAATTGAAAAGAGTGGCTCGACGGAAGGGAATAAATTCGACCGAATAATTAAGTAATTTCAACTGATTACAGTTTATTGGAGAATCGTAAAACTGGCAACTGTTTGTTTTTGTGACTGTTCTTTGCCAAATTAAAGTCATCAGAATTAAACGATTGATTTACAAAGCCAGATATTTTCTTACAAAATTAAATTAATTTTGAATTAAAATTGATACGTTTTAAGTGATGGAATCTTCTTGATTATTAGTAAACGTTCGTGAATTGTATAACTTTAATCAGATCCCGTGATATAGTAAACGAGTTCGCTGTTTATTCAACGCGGCGTAGAGGGAGGGATGAATTACGAAGCGACGAAGGAGTTAAAAAATCATTGTGAAAGCAAGAAGCGTACTGTTTCAAGGAGATATTTCTTCGTAGGGACTTCGGGCATTAGTAGACGCCTCTGGCAGTGAGGAAGAGAGTTTTACCTGACTCGTTCCTTTCCTTCTTCGTTCCTTTGCAAAAATCTCTGGCTGTCTCGTTAAAACTTTTTCTCAAGCGCACCCACGAAAGCATTGCTATTGAGAAAAAAGAAATCGCATCCACGTCTTGCTTACTATTTACCGAGAGAACGCGATGCAAGAACCGTGCTGTCTGTCAGCGCGAGAGATATGACGATCGAAATTTTAACCACCGACGCCTCCACGTACTCATCAAAATCGCGCACTGTAAATTTTTTATTATTAGTTTGAGAACATAGAATTCCATTTGTATTTTTACTCGGAGCCAATCTGCCTGAATTCAGATAATAAAACTACCTTTGAAAAATGATTGCCGGCGGTCTTCGTTCGATGGGCAAAAATCCACCATTAGTCTCGTTTTACCAAAATTATGATAATAGAGAAAGTAAAATCAACTGACTAAGTTCTCATTATATTTTATTATTATCTGGAGCCGAACATATACATCGCCTAATGCGGTATAATAATCTAATATATGTAAGGGTTTTTTATTTTTGTACGTTCTAATCGTCATGTCTAAGAATACGTATTATTGAAAACAAAACTAAAATTAAAAAAGAAAGACAAAAACCAATAGTATAAATATATAAAAGTAGACCTGCGTAGGCCTTTTTCAAGTCTCTCAATCGTGCACGCACTGGATCCACCATCTTCGCGCTTGGTCTAGCGAAAAGGGTGAACCTGTAATTGTAATCTCCCTATTGTGCCGATCCCGCGACGCGTATACACAGATAGAGGAACCCGTTCGGTCACTGTAAGCGATGAACGTTCGTCTAAACGTGACCATCCAGGCTAGTAGCACGCAAATCGGAATCTCTCGATCACATGAAAGCTCGGCATTTCTCCGGGTTTGTTCGCGAACTCAAAACCAATTTAAACTGTAATTACGTAGAAAGTTCGGATTTCGCATACTTCGAGTATTCTAACCGAGCTATTGCTGACGAGTTTGCTCTTTTAATTTACCCTGTCAGGAACTAGTTTAATCATAATATATTTATTCATATATGCGTGTAAAATCCATATTCTTTCCTTTTGATTTCTAGTGTACTTAATTACGATTATTAGAGTCATAGTTGTGACGTAATACTTTTATAATAATGTACGATATATACATTATTCAATCGTAAAATATCACTTAAATCTGACTTACTAATCTATTTAAAAAAATGTCCCTAACGTCTTCCTCTTATTGTTAGACCCGCAGTCTTGTCGATCATGTCAATTTTACATCCCCTGTCTATGTAGAACATGCGAACGCGTAAGCGGCAAGACCAAAGAGAGACAAACGATACACCGTGGAGGTTGGCAGGTTTGAGTATTGGAAAGTATGCAGACGACCTGTGTTTGTTCCGGGTTGCATTGTACATATTATCGTATATACGTACATGACCTCCACGTGCACAGCCGTCTTAACGCGTATACATATATCAGTGCTAGCGTTCGGCATGGCATTCATAGTCTTCCCCGTGGATTTCCAGACGCCCGCGTGCTTTATATGTATGCACGTACATACGACAGGCAAGGCGAATTCACAATGCGGAGAAACGTCGTTGCCTCTTTCCTACTTTCCCCGGACGTCGTGTACCCGTTCTCGTTCAGTCCCTCGTGTTATTGGATTTGTTTGAAACTTTTCAAATTCGACCAGCGAATGTGTCTAACATGGAACGTGCCGGGACAGGCGAGACAATTTTTAAGAAACCCGGCGTCGCGGCGGCCGCGACTGAATACTCCTTGAAACGTCTCCGCCGCTGTTGTGTTTCTGTACCAATCACTTTCGATGAAAAGTTCGAGCAGGCTGCTGGAGAGGTGGCTCCGTAATCGAACTACGATCGACAGTAGAAAGGATTGTTTGTTCAAAAATAAGATGGAACGGGGCCGCAAGCTCTTATGGAAATCCATTTAGGTTCTTCGAGAACAAATATAGTAACTTAGTTCATCGGACAAAATTATTTCATTTTATTGTTATATGATTTATATTATTAAAAATGGATAGCTTTCATT
>NW_017134690.1:130221-149341 GCF_001652005.2 Ceratina calcarata | reverse complement strand
GATTTCACTTATAAAAAGTATAAATGCAAAAATGACAGAATTTTGTAATTTTGTATAATTCTTAATAAATAATTTAAGAATATTTTAAAATTGAAATAATGTCAATTTCGAGAATATTATTTGAGATATACAATAAAAAGTACGCAAAAGTAAGAATTATGGGACATGTAGACAATTGCAAGTCACATACAGTTCAATAAAAAAATGCCAAAACTGTATTAGAATATTAGAAGTTATGCGTTAAAAATACCTTAAGACTGAAAAGAACAGGTCGAACAATTTTATAAATCTCATACTTCTGTAATTATCATTTTTTCTAAAAGTTCATTGCTTCAAATATTGGACATAGCTTTTTATTACATGTCTTAAACTCTTGCTAGAGATCCTACAACCTTAAAAATGTAAACAGTGACAAAAGCACATATTGGCTCATGTCAATATTCGAACTAAATTTCTATCCAGATTTTATTTTTACATTAAATTTGACTATTGTAAATTTTAATAACTGAGACATTTATGATTCGGTATACGGTTACGTCTAATAACTTCAGATTAGATTCGAACAGCTAGTTCCTTGTTTGTGTAGGATCCGAGCAACAACACATAAATTGCTTAATTATCGGCAACTAGGAACATAGTGTACGTGACGTACGTATGAACAATAATACTGTTTGTACAAATACCGAATGTTCCCCGGTGTCAGCGATAAAATCGACGCATATGCAACTGTGCAGAGCTTGCACACATTGTATTGCCTTTTTGTGTAAACGCTACTGCCAAGCAGTATGACTATGATCAATGGAGCTTTCCTCCAACTTTGTTCCGAAAGTGCACGTGTTGCTCAAACAGAATCAATATTCAGTGCATGATACATTTCCATGTTTACCTATAATAAACTTAGGCCTGTTAAGTAGCCGTATGATTTACATTGTTTCTAGACGAAAACAGAAAAATGCTTATTTCGTCTGTTTATTTCGTATTCAACAGCGGCACCGTGTCATTTGTATGCCTCCACACGGAATATTTGTTCAGCGACGCGAGACCGTCACTCAAATAAAAATTAACGAACTTTATCTCATCATTGGGGCTAAGTGAGTTTTGCCGTGTCACCGGGCACTTGGTTCTCTCGGTACTTATCAACCGTAAAAGGGGGTTAGTCGGAGAATTGCGGGTTTAAAGAGCGTTAAAGAAGGCAGGAAGAGTTGTTTGTTAGCGGACCCATTTAATGCTTGTGATTAATGATTATTTCATCACGGTGCCTTGTCTGATTTACAACAGTCGCACACCTACTATTAATGAAAATTCATTAGCTCCATTAAGGCTGCTAAGGTTGAAGAAAATTAAAATTAGTTTGACCTAAATAATTTCCTGAAAATCAATTAATCTACTAATGGGTTCAGATTTCATAATAAACCTTTGATTTATAATTTATTCAATTGCTTCCTTCTCAGAGGTTTGAAATATTCCAATTATTTGTCAATTACCCTAATCACTTCGATCTCTACTATTGAAACGAAATTAAATGACGATATTCCTTGGAATCGGGATCTCGGGATGTTCGTTAATCATTGATCTTTGAAAACACGTAATCATGCTTTTTAATCTCGCCAGCTATTTTTTTTTCTGGTGCCGGGATAATAGAAAGTCGGATTGCGAGAAAAGCAAGCAATACGAGTGGAGGGATGCGGAGAACGGATACGGAACAGGATAAAAACGAAGTTACAATTGAGCAATCTCATGATTGGAGACGCTTCGTGAGAGAGGCTGCATACGGTCTACTTGCCTATGTCACGGCTGTTCGCTGTCCTGTGAGATAAATCCGTCCAATTCTCTAAGGAGCACCGGTTGCTGTTTATTTCCCGCTTTTTCCTCGATTTCATGAACGACTCTGACTGTTCTTTTTCTTCCTATCCAAGATCGAACAACAATTTTCCAACCTTCGATTATTCTACTCTAAACTGCTCTCATGATCACAAATGCAACGCGTTTCAAACTGAATTAATTGAAATGACGATTTGATTTGAAATCTAGATTAATTGATCTTTATAAAATGAAATTATTATAATAATATCTTATTCTAACCTTATCCACCCAAGAATTGGATTTAGGTTCACATTCAGAAAAATTTAATCACTCGCTCCTCCAAGCACATTTATTTCTATTAAATTATAACTATTATATCTTTCTGTGGTATACGATCACATTTAAATCCATCTAGATGACAAAAGTATTTTTATGCTCCTGGCCTTTCTTTCCCTTTTAATTTTTTATCCAGTACTCTTAACCAGTTTACCATACGATGAAATTATAATGAATCTTTTATTTTTGAAAATTATTTTTGGATTTATGAAAGTTTCATGGATCTTGAATTCACTTAAATATTCGCATTATAGATAGTATAAGGATAGCTCGTTTAATCTACTTGAAAAACTTCCACTTCCGATCAAATTATTTCTAGGTTCTGTGCTTATCTTTCTTATAGAATTCATGTTGGAGGATACGGTTGACTATAGACACGCAAGTAAATGTATAAATCATGTGGCTGGTAACGTGTGTGAACATTGTATCTAAGCGAAATTCGATCCCGGAACACTTGATATCCACGATAATGGAGTAAAGCAACTGTATCTCAATTTTACCATAGTTTATCGCGGAATTTCCTAATAAGCCATAATAGCTGCTGGTTGGAATGTTTGGTTGAAATTCCACCTGGGATTATTGATCACTCTTATTTTTCCAAGAATCCGAGCCGAAGCAACAGTTTACTCCAAACGTACCCTGACCTTCCATTCTTTCGCATGCTTTTCTATAATTAACATACTTTATACCTTTCTATAATTATATTCTTCTGAATAATAGAAATACTATATTTTGTTTTTAAAAATAATTAATCAGTAGTTGGAATTTTAAATTCGATACTGCATATCATGATGACCCGATAATAATCGTAATCATGAGTGTGATTATTAACATGATTTACTTAATCATATTATTATCAATATTCGTATTATGTACGTGAGAAATCGTTAAAAATATGTCAATCGAACTTCGATATGCCACTGGAATTCTCCAATATCGACGTCCAATATTCATATCGTTTTTCGATCAAAATCTATTTTAAAATTCTTGCATACAAACTCGTGTAGTAACGTAATATTAAAATCATGAATATTTTACCTATCCACGAGATCAATATCTCCACATTTAATGATGCATTGATATTCTCAAAGCCAAGTTTATATCGCAACATAGTAAAGAAATTAAAAAGAGCGATATCTCTTGATTAATTTCTCGATTAATTTCCATACAGACATATTTCTGTTTCAAATTATAAATTCAATTGAAATACTATATTAAGAGTTCATATAAAATATGTGAATAGAAACAAATTAGTCACTAATAAATTCAAACGAATACGCCTGTAAATTTCCTTGGAACATTTTTCACTTTCTCATATCTATGCTCTTACATGTTTACGTTCTGCAAAATTTATTACACGCCTTACGTAACTTTTATATTACGTTTCATGGTAGATACGACAAAAATAATTCTTTGTTACATCAAATACGACGCTTTAAATTTATTAAATCGATTTTCTTTTTTTAACTTCGTGAATATTGTCAAATGTCCGCAAATACTTGTGTTAGTCGTTGCACGTATTAAACTCCGAGTAGAAAATTTATCTCGAACGTAATGACGCTATAATAATCGTTAAATTCAGCTATCTCGATCCAAACACGGCTTTCAAGTAATTTTGTACGCGATCGTGATTCTCGCGGCATTGGCTCCTTTCCATGGTGCCATCGGTGGCACTATTACTCGCGCCTCGACAAAACTCGTCCAGTCATCGTTAGCAATCGAGAAAACGATTTCGGGTTGTACGTAGGACGTATACGTATTCGTATAAATGAAGTATAACAAGATTTATAACTCTCGTAAACGTTTTCGTTGTACCATGCGGCTATTGTGTCTGGAATTTTGATATCCCCGACGACATTGAATTCATAGTAACAATCGGTGACACGATTGTGTTACTGCATTTGAGTCACGACAAGTGGGTCGGTCGAGTATAATTAGAATATCGTGAAAAGTATCAGAAAAATATGTCAAACGTGTAAATCTTGATGGAACGCTGCCGGCAGATCTTCTTTGCATCTCACTGTATCGAGTTTGGGAACTAAAACAAGATATTCTTCGTTACCATTAAATCCGTTTTAAACTTCATTGACAAAGACAATTGCATTTATTCCACTGGCAATTCTATTAAAACTGCTTGCTCAAATTACTCCTGTGAGTTTTACGCAAATAGCGTACCAATAAATAATATACAAGGCAGCATAAAAAACGACACGTTGAAATGATGAAACCGCTTTTAATTTCCAATTTAATACAGAAAGTCCTCACTTTTAGTATCCTATCTTTGCCCAAAAGGGAGGTTTAAAACCGCATAAATATAAATCAGTCGCGAGATTATTTCACTTAACCGATCGCGAGAGTTCCACAGGCGACTATTCACATTAACGACCGTCTCTCCTCTCGTTAATGCTCGGATGTAATTTAGAGTGGGAACGCTTTTCAGCCGATACAAATCGATCCTCGTTGCCGGTGAAAATACGGCATGAATATAATCGGCGCGAATATAAACGAGCCGGAGCTGCCCGGAAATAGCAATCCATCAATATAGCAGGTCAGGGTGGTACGGATTTTGGTTTTCACCGTTAATCAGTAATTAATTAGTTTCTGTCCGAATAACTGGTTTGTCGCGCGTTACCGTCAATGTTAGGAGTTGAACGTTGTCAGGAAAAATAAATCACGTATAATGCAGCGTATCGTCGAGGGGAATTCTACAATCTATCGAATGCGAGGTCTCAGCCGTAATATCGCGGAATGCGTTCGAACGTTATAACCTTCCGTTGCGCGACGATGTGCGGTTGTTTGAATGCGCGCAATGGTATCAGTGGAATATGTAGTAATAATAAATTAGCGGTGCCCAGAAACGGATCCTGCATTCCCACCGTTGCAGACTCACGGCTTGTTTGCATTTTGTAATGTGGACTTATTGATCCCCAACCGTTAAATGAAACTCATCCCTGGAATTATTCCAATGAAACGTTCCTGCGATTTTCCTTTTTTTTTTTCATTTATTGATTGTTTAAAGCTCAAATAATCATTTGCATGTTCAATTTTAGCTCTTAACTCAACACTATTTCTACCAAGCGTTGTCAAAAGACACTTTTCAAATTTTTACTTCAAACTATTACTGGATGTCGTTCTCGTGAAAACGATTTATCGAATTTTATGGATGTTAATCTATTTTTGGTGTTACTGTCAAATAAGTTCTATAACTGTTTCTATCCTACCCTGTCCAAAATTTGACTTTAATTAAAATCTTTCAAGTTATTTGTTTAAGGATGTATTGGCTATACAGTCAATCCCAAAAGTTTGTGTACCTTAGAAAAACGGATTTCCTGTAATTAAAAAGAAAACAGACGTCGGAAGAACAATGTTAATAATAAAATTTTTATTAGGTTGGCAACTCAGTAATTGCGGATTTTAGATAAGAAGTCTATCTTGATAAAATCTGCAATCATTTAGTTGCTAACCAAATATTTATTCTACTCGACTGGATGATCATAAACAAATAGATTTTTTTATTTATCCATGATTCTACTATTTTTCTCCATCTCGAGTGATGAGTTTCGATTAGACTTTCGACCAAGTATAATTGTACCGTCCGTAGCAAACCGATAACAATAACTCATTAACACATCGGAACAAATTGTCGGTACGTACGTTCCTAATCGCTAATTAGCCAATTAGTTCACGCAATTTTGCTAATAACGGTCGGGCGTATCGGGCCGATGAATGACGTGGCGCACCTGTGCAACCGTGTTAAAGGAGGTATTCAACGACGATGTCTGCGTTGGTTCCGTTGCCCGTATGTTATTCGATCATAGCCTGACCTATAATTAGTATTGTACTAACAAACTCGCCACCTTTCGCGGTTACTCCCATCAACCCGATCACGTTTTGTACTTCGCCAATGATACTACAACGTCGCATCAGTTTCATTATTTACCTAGTCACCCAATATCTCCCTTCCTCCTGTTCATCATTAGACTTCAAAGTTTTGCCATAATCCCAATTTAATTTTATTCGAATGAATGTTGATCGCATTCCATTGATAGCTGCTTTTTATAATCAATTAATTAATCAATGACTAATCTAGACTGGTCCAAAAATTCATATTTTATCATTATAGCAATGGTTTTTCGTGGCTGTTGTTAGATGATACGTAAGTGTCGAATAATCTTATTCTTTTAAGTCATTCACATCAACAACAAACAATTAAAATATACGCAATAAGAGAATATTAATTGTACAGTACTGTTAACTCGACTAATCTCGAATAGCTCAGACTAGTTTTTCCTAGCGAAGTGTATATCACATGAATAAAATAAATTAGAAATGTAAAATGATTATACGTAGAATTGTTAAAAATATTTCTCTAATCTATCGCAAAGCATTATTTCAAATAAATCTAATTATTAAGCAGGAATTGTAACCACAATTCCTTCCTTTGAAGTAACTGTACATTTTTTATGCGAATCTATTCAAGTGAAAAACATTGTATAAATTAGAATAAGACTTATAATTTAAATTTTTATAATGTAAAGAAAAGAAATTTTCATTTAAAAAACGATTAGAATGACATGGAAACATCTATCTGTCGTGTGAGGATGATTTGCACTAATGAACAAAAGAACTATAACGACGCCGCGGGCGGCGTGGCGCCCTTGACAATTTGCAATGCTAATATCGTTCTCATGACTTTTCATTTCTCTGTTTGTTAACCTACGACTATTTCTCGTTGCACCGACGACTCCGTGAGTGAAGACGCCTTATGTAAATCCAACGTCTGAAGAAAAATTGTTCGTGCCGTTCATTTTATGGATTTTGTAGACTTTCAAATTTTTAAATGCTGTTCCCGTTGAAGCTTTTCCAACGACTAATAAAAATTAATGTCATAATTATTAGATCTGCATTCCAGTTCCTTTCTCTTTCTACTTTCCTGATAACAAGTTATTTACATCTTGCACATAATACTTGCTATCTAATGACAGTTCTTACATTGTACATTCGCAGTAAAACTTCAGGTGAAAAAAGAAGCTCAGTACTGTTGCAAGTTGAACCAAATATGCCTTCAGCAGCTTAGCATGGGTATCGCAAACTTCGTGAGTTGAAAATTCCCCTTGGTACCTCGCTTTCCTAGGCATATGCAGTTACCTGCGAGTTAGAAGCCACTTGGCTCCTTATTGATCCGAGTTTAGACGTCTCCGTAGACGTCGTTAAAGTAACTTCGAAAAACGTTACATCTCCGTTGCTCTCGAAATGATTAATCGTGATATTGTCGTTGAAACATGTATACCTTGGATCATCTTCGCCTCGTAAATCATTAAATAATAAGATTCATTTAGACATTTTGAGAAAACGTCATTCAATTTATTATTTCTTAATGCGACACCTAATTTACATAACTGGACGATTTTAATTGTTTTAATTCATGGTTTAAAGGCCATTTATAGAAGTTCTCGATATTCCCTTTCATTTATATTGTCACATATTTATTTAAGAAAATGTTGGATTGAAGGAATTCAATATTTATAATCATGCAGCTTGGAACAAATTCAAATGAACCGTCTCTATTTTCGCTTGATAATGGACCGGAGTAGGTAACGCTTGTCAAAACTAAACAGAAGTCGCGTTTCGAGAGGGATATTCGACGTCCGGAGGAGCCGGGTGTAAAGTTTGCGACATAATGTTGAGTTAGGCCGTGTAAATAGTAGAGGCACTAAGGCAAGCGGTAGATGGATCCCTCAACTGAACAATACCTCTTTGTCGAGTTGCAAACGGCTGTTTCCAGCTGGCAAACGTATGTTGGTGCTTAGCTATGCAACGACGATACCGGCGCCCACCGTAGCCTATGCATTGTTATTTTGATGAGGAACTGACTCATTACTGACTTTAATATTTTTTACGCACACTTACATCTTCATCTAAACCGAGATCTACTTTGAGAGCAGAAGGTATAGTGAAATCCATAAGTGTTCGTACACATTTTAAAATTGAGTTACTTCACTGTACGTGTTGAATTATATTTGGTTTCTAGATTGTATAAAGCTTTACGTTCTGTAAGTATATCTTAAAACTCCTACCTGAAAGTGTATCTTATCATGGTCGTCTTACTTTTGCTGAGTACTTTCGTACAAAATCGGGTTTGGTATTCCTTGAATGAAACGTTGATAAGCGAATACACATTATATGTATATATACGAGTGTATTGTGTACAACAGACAACGTAATTTCGTCGTAAACTTCAAAGGGATTAATTGGATTCTTCTTTTATGACGGAATAGGAGCCGTAAAAACGTTTCGTTCTCACCCGTTGATGACAAGCAAAGCTTTAATTTAGACGAAGGTACGCGTGTCTGCGCGTCCGTTTAACGACTACTCGTCTTCTTTACCGCTCATTGTGCACGTCGTCGTCGAGCATTTGCTTGCGCAAGGAACGTCGAATGGACGTCGACGCTCATTGTGTAAGTAGGCGGTACAAAACGTTCCAACTGTTATCTAATCTCGGAGGAGAGAGAACCGCTTCGCGACTCTCTGGCTCATCGCGTCACCGTCTGGTTGCTGCCAGTGAAAAAGTGTTTAATCGCAAACACGCCTCACCTTCCATACGCATCCGGGTTTAGGGCGAATTCCTCACGCCCAAGTATTAAACGCAGTTTAAGCTACATTTATTTTTATTTTCTTTTTCGTAGAATTTGAAATCTCTTATGAGGTTCATTTAATTGTACATGAGTACGTACAAACATTTAATACATTTTCTATTTCTACTATTTTAATTTAATAATCTTAGATCTTCCTATTTAACCCTTTAAGGAATTAAAAAAATACAGAAACAGATTTTATTATGCAATATGAGAAGCAACAAATATTTCAACAGAGAAAGGGAGGGGGGTTAAATTTTAAGTTTCCGTAATTATTGAATCGAAACAAGATACTGTGCATTATACAGATCATTATACTAAACATATTAAATTTTCTTCTTATCTGAAGGATCCTTGATTTTAAAGAATTCAGTGGTTTTAGGTCAGATCACACACATATACGAATATTGTGGTAACTTAATGGTACAACATATGATGAACAAGTTGGATGAGTAGGTGTTGAAAGCATATATGTAGAAATTAAACGGCAATCCTCTCATTACCGAGCACAATCGCAAACGTAACCAGCCCTTAGAGACCTTTCCCTCGATTGCCCTCCAATTCCTGGTACAATCGTAGAAGCGAATTGCATGGAAACACGAACGACTCGCCTTCGCTAGTCCCAATGCGCCCTAGGAAACTAAAAACGCTCGTTGGTTGCAGATGACACTTGGCAGCCCGTCGTCGTAGGACCGACGCAGCTTTCCATCCGCTCAGCGAACTCTCTCTCTCTCTCTCTCTCTCTCTCTTTCTACACATCAAGAGAGATCCATTATGTTCATCGAAGGGCATGTAAGAACAACGCAATTGATGTACCGCTCTGCGTTGTGAGCTCGATTTACTGTACGTTCTGCGTCGCAACAAGTACCGTGATACCTGGCTGATCCACGTCGAGGAGAAAGGCGAGTCGGAAGAGCCGCAAAGAGGAAAAGCCGCGAGACAGAGAGTGTGACAGGTGTTCGGCGTTGAAAGCATCGAAGAAAAGTCGAGCGTAAATGCCCATAGAGGCGCTTAAGCAGGCTTACGCGCGAGCAAGCGTACCGTGAACACATCCCGGCTTCGGTTCCGCCGCGCGGCGCGCCCGAGAAACGTGAAAACGCGCTCGTACAGGCGTGAGGGATGCGGCCCATGGGCGAAGGGTGGGGTCTTTGGGCACCGATAAGGCTTATCCGAAGATACGATGGCCGGCTGCTCGGCTCTTGTCGTCAGTCGTAGTGCTCAGGTGGCGTCGACGAGATCGCCGTTCGCTTTAACTCACGCTGATATCGCGGGTTCGCATCTATTCTACGCACCAGCATCGTCGTCATCGTTATCACCGTATCCGGTTCGTAGAGCTCCGATCGAATTGAGCACAGTCACGGAAACGGGGAAGGATCGCGATCAGGAAGCAGAAGGTGCCTGAGAGGAACGAGGACAAATCGTCCGCCGACGGTGCGCAAACAGGTTGGAATCGACAGAATTTGAAAATTGCGTATTGCGACATGAGGATGAGTCAATCGTTACTTGGAATGAGATTAGAAGTTTTTATGCAATGAGTATGATAGTATATTAGACGATGTTCACTCCAGGCTTGACTGTTGAGTACATAATGTTCTCGTTTGATAATTTGTACAAAACGTTTCTACAAATTGAAGATAAGAAACATTTATTCCTGGTGATTATTGACCCTCGTACGAAGATGGAGAACAATCGGTGAAAACGCTTTCGTCGGTCTCCCCTAACTTCAACTTTCACTCTCTAATCATCTCGTGCTCAAACCGTCTCGAGATTTTAATTTGACGGTTTAACGTGCCAAGTGGTCAGCGATAAAGAGAATTCGAGTTGGGAATTCAACCGAAAAGGAGAGTTTCGTCCCGCGACGTTTGGTCTGGACTGAGAGGGATAGAGGGAAGGACGAAGGGAAGAGCGAACGTAAGGACAAAGGCGCTAGAGTTAGAGGGTAACCTGAGGGAGCCGAGGCTATCTTTCCTGCGCGCTTTTCTCAGCCCGCGGGCGTCACTATTTCCCTTGTCTTACCCTCTCCTTCCCGCGAGCTCTTGTCTTCGCCGCGCTTTCTTTCTCGCCTGGCCCCGCCGCTCGCGTGCTAAATTATTCGTGACCCCTTTTGACACTTGACAGTGGTGGCAGTTCCGGTAATTGCGTCTCTACCTCTGCGCCCTCCGGGCTCCAGTTTGACTTTCTTCATTCTTCGTCTCGCCTCCGACTGTCTTTGCTGTTTGCCCTTGTTGTACGTTTCTTCAACCGTCGAATGAAATTCCGGTATAATCGTAGTTTCTCTACAGATCGTGTGTTTTTATCAATTAGATATTTTTATCAGTGATATATAATCGTCATGAGGAAATTTCGTCAATTTATAATTCGGATTGATTTGCTTGTTTCCGAAAAAATTATTGTGGGATCCCAGAAAAATACGACGACGAAACTGGCAGTTGTCGTTGTCAAGCTTAGCAGTTACGAGACTCGAAGAAAGACAAACGTGTTAATTTCAAAACATGTTAATTTATTGGATTATTTGGTAGAATTTTATTTGGTAGAATTTTATTCTCACATACGAAATTAGTTATATTTAAAAAAATACAAGAATATACTTTCTATGATCAATCTAACATTATATCTTTTAACCACGTACGCGAATATAATGAAAATTATGCATATATTTTAATATACATTGAGAGGATGACGAGGTGCCCGCGACTATCAACGGTTTAACGCGTCGCGACGTTATGCGAGTAAGTTTATCGTAGTTGAATTCGGGCGTTGGTTCGTTTGTTCGTACGTTCGTTCATTCGTGCTTTTTGTTTCTCTCCCGGTACGCTCATTACGCTCGAGCGTTGGTTCGTTCGGTTGCGTCGTGTTCCACGGTAAATAACGGGGCGGAAGCTTTCCCAGATGCTTCTCCCAGGCGTCTTCGAACACGTCTTAGAACGGAGCGCGATACCGTTCGAAACAAAGGGACACTCGAGACGCCGAAAATCCCCGAAGAAGCTGCTGCAGATTGTCGGTCGAACGAGGAGAAACCGTTGCAGTTTCTCATCCCTGTCCTATTTTCGTACGGCTTTTTGCTCACAGTAAGTACCATCGCGCTCCTGGGACACCCGACCCCTGCCTAAAGACAGGAAACGGAACTGTGTACAAACGAGTCCTCCCAATAACTCCGAATTCAATACGAAATTTAATTACCAGAAAAATATATTTTCTAAACATTCATCCTCATTCCTCATGTTTTAGGTTTCACGTGTTTAGATTTTCCTTCTCCACTGAATTTATTATATTATGATACGTTTTAATATAAATCTGTCACAAGTTTTCTTATTTTCATAAAAGAACGTCTTTCGCGTTTTCAATATTTAGTTACGCGTATTTTATAATTCTGAAAACTGTTTCCATAATATTTGGCAAGCTAACAGTGTTACTTCACTGCTAAATAGACGTTTGAACAGGAAAATGAAAAATATGTTTAAAAATGGTAAAAGAATAGTTTAAGGGAAATTAAGTAATGACCCGATTTGTGTATACAAGCAGAGTTTCTAATTAAACTTGAACTTTTAATTGACTTGTTGAATGTTTCGCGCTGGAGGTGCGCTACGTATGCGTTCTCCTCCGATTCCATACGTTCTCGACGATGTTCTTTGAAGTGTTACCCTGTTACTCAACGTTCGTAAATTATCGTCAGTGAAAGAAGCACAGGCCTTCTTCGAGATCAGTTTGTCACTAGTTAATTAAAGACAAATAGAGAGTATTATATGAAGTCCTCTACAATTTAACAAAAACTAGAATATATTTATAAAAAAATTCCTGTTATTTCTCATTCTGTGTGCTCTAGACATATTTATATTATATCAAACATACAGGTAAAATATTGAAAACTATTTTTCCATATTGAGTTTCATACAAATCGCATCTATACGCAGACGTGCATTCTCACTTACACGCTCACACGGATTTATTCATGTTTTCTCACAGTTTGTGCAATCAAAATTTTCCAATTACTTGAGCAAACGTAAATCTAGGCCATCAATTTGAACGTGTAGCGATAGGTAAAACGAATTGAAGTTGTTTTATTCGACGGTGTACCATTCAGTGGACAAAAGCTATACTCGATTGAAACGTTTGTTACTAATACATATAGGAAATTCGAATATCTTTCGGAAACCAGAAATTTTACAGCAAACATCATCGTATATATGTAAACAAAAACAACAGCGCATATGCTGAACACCGATTGTTCTCCTCGACCTATAGCTCGAACCAACGTAACGACAATATGTTTTCATCTGTTTTTATAGCGATTCGAAGGAGCGGCTAATCGATAGCTGGGATTATTCGGCAGTCTCGATTCGAACGTTGAACGTTAGTCGAAAGTTCCTCTGATAATCTGCGGCAACGGACCGAGGGACAGATTATTATCGGTGTTATCGTGTGATCAGTGCAATTGGGTTTTCGTGAACAGTGTTCTGCTTTCTGTGTCGACTATTTAAAAGTAAAGAGAGAAACAAGGAATTCGTGTAACGAGCCGGGATTGCGACGAACGTGAGAGCGGGTACTGTTTGCGTTACCTTAATAGATAAATTTTCGGTACGGTTACCGATTTGATTCGTTGGCACGCGCACGGTAGCGTTTGAGGGTTGACGCCTTCAAACCGTAAACTACGAGTAATCCTGTCTTCCCCAAGGATAAAGGAGACCGAGGGAGGGAGGCACCGCGAACCGGTCGCCAGAAGAATTCCTATGAAAATGCTTCAATCGTTGAACGCTCTGGCGGGTAAAATCTCGCCAGGCTCACCCACCGACAGTAACGCGAACAAGGTGCACATGCACAATAACAACAACAACAATAACAACAACGTCGTGCATCATCATCATCCGTATTCGAAGCAACAGGTACAGCAGCAGCCATCGCCGTCGTCGCAGTCGAGCAACGGCGACCAAAAGGAAAACAAGTAAGTTCGATTTTCTTTTCTATGCTTTATTCATTGAGAAATTGTATTTTATAAGACGCACCGTGCAGCAAAGTATCTTTAGGAAAAAAACATTTACATATGTAGCCGATATTAAATGGACACACTTTTTGCATTGCACTGCATACTTATGCATTTAATATTCGATCAAATAACATTTCTAAGTCTGATAAAAATCGTTAGAAAAATCGAATCATGTAAATATTCTTTAATTTATCTCGGTTATAAATCAAAAACCATGAAAACCTACGATTTAATTTTTAATCGTTTGTAGCTCATAGCAACATCAACCGATTTTTACGTAACTGTGTACAAATGATTCGAGGGATGTTGAACTAACTTCGTACGTATGTATAAGAAATATATACATGTGAGTCCAACTAATCGTGACGCATGGAAAGTATTAGAGATAGAAAGACAAGACATGTCATAATTTCTATGTATGCATGCGAAGTCAGTCCGAAATGCTTTGAGTCACTTGTATATACATATAATTTGAATCAATAAACGGAATATTCCAATTATTTATTAAAGATCTCCAATAAAATATTTGGAAACCATTTACTTTATTCTTCGCGATTATGCCAACAAAAATTGTTAACAAATTTCTATTACATATTAGGTATTAAATGAAGTCTCTTAGTATTCCATAGGAATATATGTCCTTTGGTCTATTAAAAAAGTTATTCCATTTTGAAGTGCGTCCACTTAATATTGCTCACGACTGTACTATTAAAAATTACTTAAAACTGTTTGAAAGCGATCACTATTGCACTATACGTATGTATAATATTGTATAATCATGTATAATGAAGTATTACATAGTGAATTTTGTCTAAAAAGAGGTTCAAGATTAGATCTCGTTTAAACTTCAACTTTAAGTGTATAAATTCCGTGACTGTAACGGGAAGTGAGATTGTGTCGGTTCTATTTCTTTCGCTCTATAATTACACGCGGAAAACAGAAGGTCCCAGTAATTGAGCTTGTTCGATAAACAAGATAAGAAAATCAAAACTCACAGTGCAGCCGCGCTAGTTGAATTACGGCGGGCAATGTCGCGATAACAATGAAAATGCAATTTAATGCTCGTTACGGGCCACTTCCCCGTCTACGCTCCCGCTGCTTTTTTCCCATAATCGTGTTATTTGCAAAACCTGAGAGTGAGATACTTCGCTTAATGGAAAGGCTGTCCTCCGAGGATACACGATGCGAGCCAGGGGGGTTCCTCTTTAAGAAAAACTCGAGTGAATAATAGCACCCGCGACGGCGCGTTACAGACCTTGACTATTTAAATTGTGTCCGGTCGGAATCAATAGAGCCTCTTTCTAATTCGTACAATATAAACGAGATGTGATATTTGCGAGAAAAAGATTAAATAGTAGATCAAATTTCGCACGAATAATGAGTAAAGAAGTAAATTCATTTTTTAATGTTAATTTAATTCGAGACGTTAAATGAAATGAAAAATTGTTGAAATTGAGTTTGTTTCCATATGTTCAGTGTTTGCCGTTTTTAAACGACTTCGTTTCACGCGATTTATTTAAAGTTTCTTTACTCGTCGGCCAGCGCTGGTACAGACGTACTAATGTCAAATATAAAAGCACAGTGAAAGCCTTAACGCGAAACGCGCCAATAGCGTACGGGCTCTTCGTTATAGAGCCTATAACAAAATTTATACGATCTGCAGCTGGTAGATGGCCCTTAAAATATTGCGGGCGTAAATTCGCGCGGCTGTTCTCGGTTACTCAAGAAAACCTCAGGTCCCTTTCCGTCATCGTAAACTAGATCCTTAACCCTTAAATTCATAGTATTGTAACTTTACAATGTTTGTAGGTGTACACCTTCGCCTTATGCACGTATAAAATGCAAACCATGAGATTTTCTATTCACGTCCCGACTATACGGTTATAAAAAAAGATCGCGTAGGTTCCTCAAATTATTTTTCTACGATCTAAAAATATTCTGTTGCTTCGAAGAAGATCGTGGGTGTAAAGATCGAGGTATGTTCTTTTTATTGGGACTCGAAGTGGTAGAAGACAAAAGCTCGATACATCGATATACTCTGCTTCATTATTTCGTTACGTCATGTAAACGTGGATCGCGCGAATAACGGTCGGCAAAAAGGAAGAGAACAGGAACGGAAGTCTAAAATAACTTGGCGGCATTCCCCGATACGAGAGAGGGCGAGAGACCATACCCGCGACATCGTTCTCCTCGGCTCGGATCTTCGCCTCCTCCCTGTTCGACTTTCCGCCACGCGCCTGTTCTCTCACCTTTGCTCGACGGTCTCCTTCATCCACCGACCACGGAGTGGATCCTACTAAAATATGCACTGGGCTAACATAAAACGCGATATTCGAAGGGCGAAATTCTCAAGGACCCGGGGAAATTCTCGGGGAATCCGGTTGTTGGCGGACGCAGATGGTTCGCCGGTGATTCATGACGAAATTAAGTCTTCCCTCTGAGTCGTTAGGTCTACCATCGATCGTAGTACTATCATTTTTTAAATATTTCCCTGTTAAGATATTAAAATTGCAGGGAATTTACAAGGGTTTCGCAAACGCCGTTTCCTTTAATTATCCAGTTCAGAGGATTGGATGTATCCGAAACGAAAAACTAAAAACAGACACGTTTCGACAAGAAGGAAGAGGAAGCAAATATTGTATTTTATTTCCTTTTTATCTTTTGCCTGTTTTTTCTTCTAAAAAAAAAACAAAAACCAGAAAAAAACATATTTCTCTTTGGGGAAAAGCTCGAATCTAAACAATGGATTCTCCGCGACAAAACAAAACAAAAGTAATTCGAAAACATTTCACGGATAATTTATATTCCCCGCAGTACACTGACGAACATTGATTTATAAGCCTTTTTTTTTTCCGACGGACCTCCGGAAACGTAGCCTCGACAAAAATCGTGTCGACCACCGGCGATGAATAGCAACCCGCTTGACGCGACTCATCCATAAATCTCGTTCTCTGCTCCTGTTTGTATGTAACTCTCTAAACGGTCACAGTATTTTTCTATTCGTCTGACATAGTTAACACGTCCCGTGGCACTTGAGTCACATCGGTGGTAATCGAGATTTCATTCAGCAAACGAAGACAGATCTTGTCGTTTGATTAAAACAATATTTCGCTCGGCAATTTTAGACGCGTTGTCGCACGGTTATGGTGGGTGAGAGATTTAACATTTATGCTCGCGGGTGTAGTAAGTGCGCGTTCGATGAACGGGTTACACGGGCAAGGCCGTATTAAGTCGTCGCGTAAATTCGCTTTAATGCCTAATAGCGGCCGCGCTCTGGCTGGCTGCTCATAGAATAATAAGATACTGCCGCAACGAGTAGTTAATTACGGGAAGTGTTAGCAGTGTCGGTGGTCTGCGGCGAGTCGCTCGGTAGCGAAAGCGCGTAAGTTCTGCGAGGAGCCGTTTAACGCGTGTAGGGAAGCCGATAGGCGCAAGGGTTAAGTGATATGTACGGCTCGGGGGAGGAATTCGCTTAACAAAAGGGTCACTAAAGGACCCTAAAGGTCGTGCGAGGAGGGTTCCCTTATCTCGATTCGAATGCTTCACCGGCGTCGGGAAACTACATCGAAATTAATTTCCACTTGTCGACAGAACGGTATTTCTATCTCTGTTCGAGTCGCTCCGCGCGGCATAGCCTTGCGTCGCCGGTAGACGCGGTAATCGTGGTTCCGTATTTTACGTCTCGTGAATTACGTAAATATTTGCCGCCACGCATCTTCGTTCCCAGTTTATCGCGGCACAGTGCAGTCCATAGTTAGGTCGATAAGAATTTTTGTTCTCCCGCCGGTTAAAACAGCGATGGCAATTTTCAGGTACTACAGAAATTATATTCATAACTTCGCGATTATCACTTGTATAATACGTTTCGTTTTAATTAGTTACAAATTGATAGTTACATCGATGCAACTTTACAATCTGAAGTACAATTGGTAACGTTCCGGAATTGCATTGAGCAGCTAATTTAACTACCTGTTAAATTATATTTTTAATTAATTCGGAGTTGACAATTATGAGGTGCCACTGGTAATATTTGGAAATCGCGAACATTTTATTGGCGGATATTGTCTGGTTGTAGCTATTAAATTGTTTTCAGCTTCGATTAACCGGAAGTTTGTAATTAATTGTATCAAAATTATTTTTTGAACATCAAAATGACGAGTGTTGGCAAGTAGTTATTCACAAAATTAATCGAGCTATCAGAGAAATCATATAGGACATTTAGATATGCCCTTCACAATTATAGATGTATTAGAGAGGAGACTAAGAAATGTGTACTAATAAAACGATAAGAATTATATTTAGCATAAGACCAAAAACGTGCTGGATAGTTGAAATTCGCAGATGTCCGGTAATCTGTAAAAGAAGGAGCAAGCTATTCCGGGAAAAGGGCTCGTCTAAGAAGTCTGATAAATCCGACAAATCCAAATAATGTAAGATCGCGGAGAAACACGCACCTACCTGCAACAATCTCGGACCATCTTCTTTGCTTTTACTGTCGGCTTCCTCTTCAGCGTTCCGAGTCTCTCCGTTACTAGTTCGTGCGCGGGAGCGCGTCGTTGTGGGTGTGAGCCACGTCCCGTGTTACCCGTTGAGGGGTGGTTGGCGTATAAGCATCGTTCGGTCTCGGTGGCACACACCGAGCACGTACCACGTAGCCGTGATATTGTCACATGCCTCTGGTGCAAAGCTCCAAATTGTATCGTCGTAGCCGCGTGTTGCATGTGCCAGCGAGTCTTCTGCTCGTTTACCCGTCTGTTTTAGCCCGCTACTCCTCCCGGGTGTTGCTACTTATACCGAGAAACGGCAATAACATCCAACACGCTCGAGTGATCCTTTTTCTTTTCGAGCTGACGCCGCGCCGCGCTCGTATATGTTCCGTGAGGGTTGAACCCGAGGGTGTGTCTGTGCGAGGATAGAACGCGTAAACAGACAACGGCGGTAGTTTTCTCCGATTGAGACGTCACGTCCAACACTCGAGAAATGAGAACGCGCGGGGACTTGGCTGCCGGCCCGACAAACTGGTGTCAGTTCATAATCGAAGATTTCGCGGCGAGATTCGGAAGGATAGAACGGTAGCGGGGATGTTGTGGCAAACTTTATTGCAATCTTGATGCGATCCCTTCGGATGATTCTCGGGTACGGTTGAGAGGATTGGGAACCGAGATATTAGGATGAAGATTGGAATAGAAGTACGGTTTTATCGTTTCGACAAGAAGAACTTATAAAATATGGTGTACATAGTTATAGTACAATATCAAGTGAACTAATAACAATCATTTATTAATATAATTTCGTAGATGGACATAGTTCTTATTGCGAAACACTGAGAGAATTTAAGGATGTATTGGCTACACAATCAATCCCA
>NW_017134690.1:125474-128994 GCF_001652005.2 Ceratina calcarata | reverse complement strand
GAATGGCATACGAAGAGATGAGAGAGCTCATACAACTTTAAACTTGTATTTCCGAAAGTAAGTCATTGTCATTAGAATTTGAATATCTTTAAATTAGTGGATCATAAAGACTGCTTTTTCTTCAAGCATCACATCCGTGTTAATTATCTCGTTTTCATTCAAGGAATCTGTTTGGCAATGCATATTCACACACATATTTCATACGAATTGTTCATGAATTATTTTATACTTTTATATATTTTCCACCAGTGCTACATTTATTGCAAGTATCTTGAAATTTAATACGTGTCGATGAAGCTTCATTTTTCCATGAAAATGGAAACACGTATCGTGTTTAGAGTAGATATGTTATACGCGACTGTGCAATAACGGGCATGTACGTAGAGATACATACGTGCCTGCTCGCATTTATCACAACGGGTTTGATAAACCAATGAAAAAGATATCGGAGCGTATGGGGAATTGAGCTGCGAGGTACTCCTCTCTACTCGATTGCTGGAGCAAGCTTGAGAAACGGAAAATCGTGACCGCCAGCGTGTTGTAAAAGTTAATTACAATTGATCATAGAAAACATAAAGCTTCTCATTGCAGTAGCAATAAAATCCAATTTTATATTAAAAGCAAACTCATTTTCTGATTTCATGAAGTATGTGTTATACGTTTGAACTGCAACGCGGCTTACATTTCTTCATTACTGGTGATTATTAAACTGCGGATTTTGTACGTTTGTAGGAAACATACGTATGCTAAAAATACGAAAATTACAAACAGTATAGAGAAATGCATAATTTATGAAGAGTTAAGAGAATTTCATTCTAGATTTCATTGCTTATGCTATTCAAGTTTAATATTGGATAAAAATTCAGAGTCTAGATTATAAAAATTGCAGCTGATTACCCAGCGTTAGCTGGATATGTATTTTCCCAATCTTCGATCAGACAACAGAAGGGAGACGTCTACAATTATTTTGAAAATGTATGTACATATAAATATCTATATATGTACATATTATATATGTGTTATTACATATTGTATATGTATGTATGTACAGATCATGTAAGCATATAGAAATTTTTATTTTCATTTTTTTACGTATAATTTTTACCTAAGCACGATAACTTATGTTTATATATATAATATACTTGTATATACTATATATATAGTGACAAAAAGCTTCAGGCTACCGGTTCTTTTAATTATTATTAGCCGGCTGCTTTGCGAACTGTTCGGCGTCACACTCGAATAACAAGTAAACTCAATATCAGAGTGCAATCTCGGTTTATCGATACAGTATCTAATTTCAATAGTTAGCCACAGTTGAAGTAGTTTCGTCGCGATCGTTGCAGCGAGCGTCCGGCAAAAGTTAATCACGTGTAGCGTGTTTGCGCGACCGGATCGTAAGCCATTATCGGTCATACGATATTGACCATCGGTGGTCGGAGCAACGCGTGTATAAAATTATCGACCCACGAGAAGTGAAACAGGGAGAGAGGGAAGACGCGATAGACGACCTCGTCTGAGGAACGGTTCGGTTGTGACGAACCGAGTTGATCAATCGGACGCAATAAAAAAGAAACGAAAGAGGAGGGGGAAGAAAAAAAGTCGCAGAAACGAATCTACTTAAATTGCTAATGAAACGGTTACTGCTTCGTTCGTTAAACCGCGAGCTTCCGCGCGGTTATTCAGTCCTATGAAAACGCTTTTAACCAGGCTCTGGTAATCTGTCGACGATAATCCTTTGAGTTCCGTGCTGCGCGCGGGTGGCATCATGATGTGGAGCGACGCGAAGGGAACAAGCGGAAGCGAGCGACGAACGCGGGTGCGGGCACGAGACATTCATAGTAGTGCAATTTGTCAGATCTATAAAGCGACCGCGAAGTAGGTAGAGCCACTGATGGATGCTCAGCTCTGGATGCCTGGCGATATGACTCGTTCCCATCGCCATCACCGTCCCCATTGTCATCGTCATCGTGGCAACGTAAAGTCAAATAACCGACGGGACTGTTGCATGTACGTTCCTGCTAACATTCTACCGTGTATATGCGAATCATATTAAACGGAAACGAATCGATATTCCGCACGGGTGTACGAATCGTTAAACAAGTTTGCAATACTGTCGCACATGGTGCAAAGGTGGCACAATTCAATGAAGTATCTTTTTTAGGNAACATGAACACACTAGAAAATCTATCATGTTACATATTATATTTATATAAAGAAAAAAACACTTCCTAATTTCTATTTTTGCTGCACTCTAACTTACAGCAACAAATGATAACTTCTTATGTGTATTCAACCATTTTTCAAAATTCAGTTTTACACATATTATTCAATCGTAGACGTGAATATACGATTCGAAATGTACAGAGAACATGTATGTACGTACAGTGTAGAGCATACGTGGTCTTATATCCTACAAACACGTAATGAAACGTGACATCGATCCCTCTCGATAGTGATGCATGCCTTCAGCTTCATTATTCACAAATTGCACATCAGGGATATTAATTATACTTTCAAAAACGATCGTTAAATTGAACGTAAAAACAAAACAGTGATAGGAGCATTTTGACCACTCGGCTCTCATTCGGTGTATTGTGGGTACTGAGAATATTTTGTTACTCCCGTGGTTCATAATGAAGGGCAATGACATGAGAAATTATTATTAGCGTCTAATTCATCATGATTAACGATAGCACGGACGTTCCCTGCATGATGCATCGTTGCCGAAACTTTTCCCACCCGCCGTATTATCGCCACGCATAATAATATACCGCTTCTGCGACTGGTAATCATGAGTGATCGATTCTATCTGACTGTCGACGCTCCGTTTCCAAATTGATGGCGTTTTGATCCGTTATTTTCGCGGTCATTTACTCGCATACGCTGATTATCCGTTAGCTGACTAATGTCCCTGCATGATGTATTGGAAATTTTATTCGCTTCCCCTCCCATTTGATATTTACTGATTCTAATAGAAGGCTTCAGGTTTAAAATGGCGAGATATACATAATACTATTTTAAATTCTGTATCTAATTTGATTGATTCCTAAAATTTATCTACGTATCTGATAAAAATATATTATAGAAAATCGTAATTATTACAAGACAAACATTGCACGATTGCCGAGGCAACAAATAAATACTGTTGTCTCGCTTTAATACAGGTTCAAAGTTGAGGTAAACACCGTTTATTGAGCGTCATGAGTAACTAATAATTATCTTTATACTCCGGCTTTCTCTTGTGCCTGTTCAAGGTAGATACTACTTAGTATGTAACTTGCACTTAACATCTATGTAGATCTCGGTGAAAACGATCGATATAATTTTAGACACGTCGTGTTCTCCATGCTTATGACGTTCTTATCTACTTAACCATTATGAGACTTTCGTTATAATTGGTTTTAGCCTATGTTTCCTGTTCATTATCAAGATCCTTTGCATAATTAGTTTCGCGGACACCACAAGATTAAAATTCACATTTTGTAATACATAAACTTGATTAAAATAAAACAAATAA
>NW_017134690.1:116124-123760 GCF_001652005.2 Ceratina calcarata | reverse complement strand
ATATATGATTTTGTGATAAAAAATAGTTCATTTTTGACTACATATACATATATGTATATTATAGAGATGGGGGATACGATTTATAATTGTTTTCGTTTCGCATAAGTGTACGTGATCGAAAAGTTTGGAGACCACTGCTATAAAGTACATCGATATCATATTATAAGACTATCATAAGTACTGATAGTGACTTGAAATTTCATTTTGGAAGTTTTTTTAGCAGAAGAGATATCTTAATCGATTATTAATTCCCTGATATAATGAATGATGTAATTTGTGTCGACATTCATTTTCGATTCTCGAGCTCCCAGTGTCCCCTCGCGCCCGTCCACTTCCGCGTGATCCGGCAACCTGCTCGCATTAGCATGTTATTGGGCGGTTGTTTACCTCGAGTTAATCGTTATCTGCAACGATTTGGAAACTGGATGAGGCGATGATGCGCTAAGGTAGTTAGAAATTCGATTTTATCTGTGAAACTGTGCTCATAAATTCATTTGCATTTGCATAAAGCATGTTTTACATTTTTATTACAGAGTCGAATAAAAACCGTGATAAACTGTCCCCTTTACTTTTTTCTCCCAATTTTTGTTACGTATTATGTAGTACATCAGATGTAACAAAAATAAAGTTGTCTCATAAAATGTTAAAACATTTATTCTGCTTTGAAATGTGTGGAATATTAATGGGAATCACAGTGTATTTGTAAGGGTATAACAATTTAGAGATAGCACTGTAGATTCTTTTATTAGTTTCATAGTTATGGCACGCGTTGTAATGGAAGCGGCCAGTTTTAATTCCGGGACGCCAGAGTTGGTTGTCCGGGTGGCACGGTGTTAAAATCTGTTGAAACTAAAGGGCGGCCACGTCGGCAAGTTTATTGGAAGGATGGAGAGTTAATTAAACGAATAAATAACGTAACAAAGGGAGAGAGAGCCGGGGCTCGGTGAACGCGAGACAGTTTCGCGCTCCTCTTTCAGAGACATCGCTCTCAGCAAATACACATACGTATGTATACAGTACGTATATATACTATATATGTATGTATGTGTGTATGTATATACTTTCCCTGCAGCCGCGCACGGGCGGCAGCCCTCTGTAGTCCACTCTAATTCATCCTTTTGCCTCCTTCCTGGCCGGCGCGTGCGATTCTCCACGATCCACTTTCCAACCCTCTCGAATTCCTCCCACTCTGCGCTCTTAATTTTCTCGCTGTTATTGTTTTCTCTTTTTACTCGTTCGTTTCGAAGCGAAGAACGCGATACCCGGGACGGGAGAATCTCCGGGCACGGGCGGGGTGTTGGTTTTACGAAGGGACTTGTTAATTAAAAAGGTCCCAGCGCTGCTGTTTACTCGACGGTTTATCGCGCGACGACGACGACGGCGGCGACGTCGACCGAAATGTGCACACTGGCAAGTGGTGACGTTTGGTTAACGCTTTCTCTATGATATAATGAGAAAGGGGACGCTTTTAAAAAATTCCATTATACACGGCGTAACTACAAAATCGAGTGCATGTCACGAGTGTGCATTTTGCGAATCGGATTAATTCCAATAATACTGTAAAAAGCGGACGAGTTTTAATATAACAAAACCGAACATATTCTTATAAAAATAATTATAATTTAAACATTGTGACATTCTTCTGATATTTCGTATATTTCTGTACATTATAATCCGCATAAAATCTGCGGTCTATTTATAATGGCGAGATGAATTTTCTCTTAAATCACGATTAAAAGTGCAATTCTCTTTCTTTCCTTATTTGCTAATAGCTTTTATATAGCTTTACTCAGGGTCACTTCACACGTTCTCGTTACTCGATATGAAAAAGTACGTCCCACTGTATAAAAATGAAATAGACGCGAAATGAAATGCGACGCGAATCGCGAAGTGTTAAAACAATTTTTGCTGACAACCGCGGCGCGATATTGACTTGGTCGGTAAGAAAACAAACAGCTGCGTAATATCTATTGGGTCATAAATCCGGTTTCGGGCGCAGTTAGTTTCGCCTGGACGTGAAAATGGAAGAGGGGTACGATTCGGTCTGTTGTGCGTAAATCATTAGCTTTATCAGGTTCATCCAGTGCGTACCGTCGCCGCTTTATCTGTCGGGATAGCCGTGCTTTTCCGCGAAAAAGCTGACAAAAAATGTTTAAAACAATGGCGCAGGGCCCGGGCGTTAGAGTACGTTTTCGCCGGACGCGTCAAAAATAACGGCGTGACAATGTTCCTGATATGCGTGCGCGTCTCTACGCCTGTTCGTGTATTCGCATGTGTGCGCAGCTCACTCAATCGACGCTGTCCATCAAACTAACGAGAAAATGCTCCCGATCAAAGATTCGCCCTATATAAATTTGTTATCGGATAAATGAAGTTGGCCCGAATGCTAACTTGTGTCACCGCCGTCGCTATGGAAAACGAGAATTAACTCTTTCTACGACTGTTAAACTAATTGTAAGCTAATTTCCCTGACAGATTTTCCGGCGAAATCTGTGCCAGTGGCATTTTAAAAAATTCGTTCTCGACTGTTCCCCTTTTTTTTGACGCTTTTCTGATTCTACATTCAGTGAGTACATTCGAGAATCATGTTGCATAGATGTAAATTTAAAGTGATAAATCAACCCGTGAAATTGGGACTATTTTAATTAAACAATGAGAAATTTTATACAATAGTTTATTCAGTGTTTTGCAATTTTTAGTAAGGTGTGCATATTATTAAGGGGCTATACCAGTGTGGCACTTTAAAAAAAATAAAAACTCCACCATTTTGTGATTTTTTAATACTTTTCAAATATCTTAGGTCATTATACAGAGAATGCCTTCTAGCTTAACAGCGTATATTTTTTTTCCTCTCCGGCACTCTAGTGACCAGTATCACTGCAGCAGTGGAGGAATTTTTTTCGGCGTCTCAGGAGATAGCGCATAAATCGGTCGCATTTCAACATTTTTATAAATATATGAAAAAATTATATAATTTATACAGTTCAATTATACTATGTATACTTACATTATATTATACATATTATAGTTTGTACTCTAATGCGATGAAACATGGCACTGTACATGCAGAGTAGATAGACTCATCGTCAGAGAATTCACGCATACGTAACCTTCTTTCCGGGAGCTCTTGTCGATAATAACTCTTTGTTTAAAACGTGGTTGGTGAATCCGGGCGGCCGGGCTGAGGTAAATCCTCTTTTCCTGTGGCTCGGAAACGCTTCGAGCGGAAACACTTTGGGGAGGACACGACCGCTGACGTCACGGTAATTACAACCTCGGGTCACCACGTTTTTCGACTCTCTCTCTCTCTCTCTCTCTTTCTGCCCCCGCTCTCTCTCTCTGTGTTTCTGTTTCTTCGTCTTTTCTTACTTTTTTTTTATCGTCGTCCCTTTTATTCCGTTCCAACGAAAATCGCTGGCAAGCCGGAGGTTTTAAACCGATAAGACGCGTGAACGGGGAGGGGCGGCCAGACTTTAATTCCGTCGGAAAGCTCGGGAGCTTGCGGAACGGTTGGCTACATATGTAGGGCAGTTTCTGGTTTTGTACCGTTGTCACTTTTTAAACAAGACGACATCCGCCGCTGGCAAAATGTTGCCGTTTGTTCTAAATGAAATTTTTCGGATTATGAGAAACTTGAAGAAATTGCTACAACTTGAGCACGATGTCCCGCGTTCCGTCTGACGTTTCATTAAATTCCCCTAGTCGCGAACTATCGTACATTTTTACATTTAAAATTCAATGTCGGAATGGAATGTTTGCACAATCGTGCACTTTAAAAAGCTCCGATCTTTTCTTAGAATCTAATCCGGCGAACGTTCAGTCGGCTGAATGCATACAATTAAGAAAGATTTAATCAGTCATTCGCTATACAACTTTCCGCGGACGGTGAATTGAGGAGAGGAGTGGGCCGAAACGCGGAACAATCGTTAAATCTCGATTAAGCCGCGCTTCTGTCCGCCCTTCTAACGAGCGCGATGCGGGAGAAAACAAGCAGCCGGAGATTCCGTGGGCCCGAGGTTCGATAAATTAGGCACGATCTCGATGAGGCAATTCGCCGCGCAGCAATTTACGTTCGGCAAACTCGCAGCTACTACTACCCGTTCGTTAAACGCGAATCAGAAATAAGCGGCGAATCAACGGAACCACTACGCACGCTGATTGTTTTATCCCTCCGTCTTCACGGGCCCGGCGAAGGAGGCGAGAGACGGAGAGGACGAGATGAGAGCGACGGAGGGAGGAACAAGCGCCGAGGGTGCCCGATGCTGGTTCGTAAAAGTTATATCTAAGCAAAGTTTATGTTCGCCGGGTCGTTAAAAGTTTTGAGGGATAAAGCGATTCGCTTTATTGAAAGACTCGTTACGACGGAATTTCGGTCGGCGCGGCGGTACCGCTTTGCGATTCATAGTTCCCGTGTCTTAAGGGGTATGAACAGAGACGGACGACGACGATCGGAGGAAGGGGACGGCAGAGGGAGGGAGAGGCGAAATGCCGGGAATCTCGAGCTTTTATACGAAACTCGTCGGCGGCGAGGAGTTTCGAGAAACAAGCATCGAATAATGGCGTTTCGGCCGTTAAAGTCGCGTTCCTGTGTATATACATACATATACAATTGAAAGCACTCAAAAGCATTGGTACGGCCTAGTTCCATTTGGCACACGGGTCACGTGGACAAGTAGTATCGTCTTTCAATTGGACCTATCGACCAATAGAAACGGCCAACCGATCGTATGTACTTGAGGATTACGTTCGTACGAGTAATAGAAGATTGGAAGTTTTCTTTTAATTAGAATCACGATTGTATCATTGCAACTGATTATTATACATTTTTGTAATGTACAGGCTCAGGCATTTAATTTGACCAATTGGATTAATTTATAAATTATACTAATTTATAAATTGTACTAAAGATTATTTCTACAAAGGTTACGTGGTTTCAGGAATTTTTTTGTAAGTGAAGGGGTTTAGGGCATTTGAGTAGCAATTTTCTTTTTCTAAATGTGAGACCATGTAATGTTCTTAAAAACAAATTTTTCTACAACGCATAATTTAGAACTTATTCGAGATGATCAACCCTGTATTTATTAGTTTCTGTATTTTTTTTTATTTATTTAACCTGTTTTTAACCAATACTGGTTTGGTCAGAAAAAGTAAATATCTAGTTTTACTATAGGACAGCGTAGTAGAATTCTTCTACAATCTTTCGCGGATCTCGGGAGAAATTTATCTCGCCACCATCTGGGTAAGAAAAAATTTAGTACGGGTCAGAATCGACCTGGCGAATGCATGCGCAGATCGCACATCCGTACCGTGCATACGAGCGCGCCTGGAGCGCGAGTAGAAAAGGTATCCGATGCTCGGGTCAGGATTTCCGTGTCGAATGGAGCTACCTCGCGTTTTATAGGTTACAGGATCGGGCGGACGGACGGACGAACGGGAGTAGCCGGATCGAAATCCTGCGGATAACGACTAATAGAAGCAGCAACGCGGCGGTGGAAGCCCTGGCTCGACACCGCGTGTAAATAAAACCGTATCTTCGACGCGAGAATCGTTCCATCCGAGGGGACCGCGCCAAGCAATGCAAAACGAACCCCGACGATCCTTTCTCTATCTCTCTCTCTCTCTCTCTCTCTGTCTCTCTCTCTTTCTCTCTCTGTATCTCTCGTTCACCCTCGAATCGCGGAGGAACGTTCAAACGCGACCGGCTGTACCGTGAATTGATGCTTGATTCGGTCGTTTCCGGTGAATACAGGTAAATTCAACGGGGAACGCGGAATGTTTTTGTACAGTATGTCGGGTCAGTGCCTTGACCGGAGGTTGAAACGGTTGCGGAGATAAATGTGGGTGAGATCCTCTGGGAATTAGAAGTGTCCTTAGGCGGTGTTGGTTTTAGGATTGTTAGATGGTTTGGTTGTTGTAGGTACAGAAATGAATGGAATTTTTAGATACACATTCTGAATTTGATTGACAAGAAATTAATATGATAGTGAAATTCGATTAACGATAACTTGAAAGCTACGATTGTTGATTTTATTGGCTCTCGTGGAAGCGAAAAAATATATCAAACGAGACGTTTTTATTATACATGTACGAGCCAGATACCAATAACAACTAATAAATCAATATTTATGTAATTTTTAATTTCCGCCAATTATTTTGTTTTTATGTGCGTCCTATTTTTTTTTTTTTTCGCTCTCTGTACGTTCTATATTTTTTATCGATTTCTTTCCTATTTTTAGTAAAATGTTTGTTCCATCATGGAAAACGCAAAAACTATTACAAAAACCACTCGAAGCACTTCGGACGAATTGGAACTGCCAAAACGATTTCGGTTCACGGTATCGCGTGTCCATTTCCGTTACCTAGATAAAATCTAGCTTGACGATGACCACAGTACGCTTCCATTTATTCCTCCTGCTTATGTCTCGACAGCAGCGGTACGCTCGATATTTGCTCGGCGCTGTTGATATCAAGATTGCGAATTTTCTTTCCTGAGGAGTACAATCGTACAATCTGAATCAGCATAAACTTTAATTTCCTGTAACCTTAATATCCAGAAACCACGTAACTTTGGTATTCCTTCACAAGAGGAAATTACGTAACGGACTCCGAAATACAAAAGTCATGATATATGATTGTCATTTTTTTCTTACCAAATAAATGACTTATAATGGTTTTAATTTCATGAAATTCGAAACCGGGAAATCGTGATAAGATAAACAGCTTAATAACGATTATATCATTGATATCTCTCGACTGAGATTAAAATGTATCGCGAAAATGCAGTCGGGATGAATTGAATCTACGAAAATTTGTCACGTTATCGCCCGTTGATCGCCGAACGCATTATCGGCACATTAATTTCCCCCGCCGTGACAGTCATCCCAGTTTCCCTCGCGCGCAATTTCGTTTATTTTCCGGCTGCGAAAAATGCATCGACAAATTCGTGCGGTTTGGCTATTTTCAGTGGTGAGTCACACGCGAAACCTGAGGAGACGCGTATCGTTGCGCTTTAGAAGAAGAACTTCACTCCGGTTTCCATGTCTCCCGGTCTTCCGCTGTTTCGCTCGCTCGTTCTTCTCTCTAGGCGAGTATGTTTAGATTCCGGAATTTCTGCGTGTCATCCCTACCACCCACTCCGCAAGAGCTAGGCTCGCCTAGAAGCGTCGAATTACCAGCCACCGTCGCTGATTTGACGTGCCGATTTAACAACGTCGTCTACGCGCGGCCGCTTTCCGTTCCAGACGTCCACAACAACCGTGAAACATTCTAAAAATGTTCATAAACAGTTCATTCCTGAAAATGATTGGATTAAACAATCGAAATTAACATGGGAATATAAGTTATGTCCATTTCGTCTGTTCCGAAGCTTATGACTAACTCTTTGGATCTGATACCGTAGACCACCATTGGTCTTTGTAGAACTTGGAATCAGAATTCTAACTCAACGGCTAAGTCGCAAAACCGACATCTTATTATTAAATTGAGACAAGTTATCACGGTTGTAGAATTATTGCATTCGAGGCCTTGGAACATCAACTTCTCTGATTTGTATTATTCCTATTAGTTTTTTTTAATCACTTTGAATTTGTATTTTTTTTTAAATCTTTTCTTTAATAGTAATCGTATGAGACAATGC